>NC_069502.1:608605571-608757311 GCF_027579735.1 Bombina bombina | reverse complement strand
CAACTTGTGTTACCTTCTTTCAGATGGTCTCCGTCATACTGATTTTCTCTTTTCAGTAATTTGTTTGCTTTACCTTTAATAAAGTTTAAAAAACTAAAAAAAAAAATAAGAACATGTTTAACATAACAATGTTCACAATAAACAATTACATCAATACAGGTAAATCCACATCTGTAAAGGGAAACACTTTAAAACAAATGATATGGAGCATAAATGCACCCCCTGTTACTTGCATCTACCCTACTCACTCTCCTCTATGTTGGCTACTGTGTGAGGAGAGGGGCTCTGACCTACATATAGGGTGGACTTGCCCGAATCTGATCCCATCCTGGAGACAGGTGTTCCACCTCTGCAAGAAGTTTGGTGGTACTTTTCAAATGAAACCGAAAATAGCTTTATTCAACATTCTGTCTCCAAACTGTCAAAGCCACTCTCGTGGCTGACAATTTTTATATTTGCTGCTATGAAATTATGCATAGCAAGGAACTGGAAGCAGCCTACTCCCCCGATATATATAAAAGCCTAAATAGAGAGAACGCTTATTGAAACATCTGGGAAATCTGGTTCCACTATTGCACTGGCTTTGATGTTGACTTGTTTCTATCTCAGGCTTCCGAGAATAATAAGGGCTATTTCCCCCCTTTTACCTGTTATATGTTGTAATGAAATGTTGACTGTGATTCATATTTTGTTATGTACTAGAAATAAACCAAGATAAAAAGTAACAAAGATTAAAAAAAAAAATTTTTTTTTTTTTGTCTGTTATATAATTATTTGGATTGGTCAGCACTACAACCTTTAATGTAAAATGGTGAGATGTTTTAAAATGTATTTGAATGTGTGGAATATTGAGTTCCCAATAATGCTTGAGGCCACGGGAAGCCAGGCAGAAGCGGTCTCATAATTTTTTCTTTTTTACAGTTTTGCTTGTACGCAGTATATTTTATAACAAGAGATTCATATTTTGGTGCGTTTTCGTTTCCTTTTGAATGCGGATACATACAGTATATGGTCAAAATTATGTGGACAGTACTGGACACCAGACCATCACACCTATATGAACTTGTTTGACATCCCATTTGAAAACCATGGGCATTATTAACACAGACTTGACCCATCCCCTTTGCCACCACTCTTCTGGGAAGGCATTCCACTAGATTTGGAGTTTGTCTTTAACATCAGTGCCTGACCTAAAAAATGCTCTTTTTGTTGAAAAGGTCTGGTTTGCAAGAGGTGTACCAATTCATCCCAAAGGTGTTTAATGGGGAGGTCAGGGTTCTGTATAGGTCACTCGAGTTCCTCAACACTCATCAAACCAGTCAGAAAGGGACTTTCCCAAACTGCTATCACAAAGTTGTAAACACCCAATGTCTTTGTATCGTGTAGCATTAAGATAACCCTTTACAGGAACTAAGGGGCCTAGCCTACACCAAACATTACAGTAGGCACTATGCTTTCCAGTAAGTAGCATTATCTTGGCACATACCACAACCAGATTCTTTAATCAAACTGCCAGATAGCGACGCGGAATTCATCACTCCAGAGAACGTTTCCACTGCTTTACACCACAACAGCAGACGGTTGGCATTGGGCATGTTGATGTGAAACCCATTTCATGAAGCTCCAAATGCACAGTACTTGTGCTGATGTTGCTTCCAGAGGCAGTTTGGAACTCTGTATTGAGTTATGCAACAGATGATAGGCCGTTTTTACAAACTACATGCTTCAGCACTAGGCAGCACCACTCTGAGTTTGCGTAGTCTACCACTTTGTGGCTGGGCTGTTGCTCATAGCTGGTTCCTCTTCATAATAATAGCACCTACAGTTGATCAGGACAGATCTAGTATGGCAGAAATTTCATGAACCAACTTGTGGCAAAGATCTTTTGACAGGGATTTTAAAGTCACTGATGTCTTCAGTTCGACCCACTGTACGGCCAATCTTTGGAGATTTCATGACTATGTGCTAGATTGTACGCATCTGTTAGCAATGGGTATGGCTGAAGCACCTGAACTCAATAATTAGTAAGGGTGTCCACATTTTTTTCGCCATATAGTCTATGTAACAGAAAAATTGTTCAAGCAAAAAACAGAACAGATTAATTTGTAAGACAGCATGGCCAATAAATATGACAGATGGACAGGCCAAGCAGAAAGCTCTGCTCTTATGAGATAAGTATTGCAGAGAGTTTTTCCAAGTGTGATTAATTTTCTTTATTACATTGCAATACATTTCATTTTTACTCAAATGATCAAATGCTAAAGCTTCTCAAAACAAACATTCTGACAAAGTTTCCTCATTTAGAGCTAGATTACAAGTGGAGGGCAAAATATCGTTTTTGCGAAAGCGATATTTGCACTCCACTTAGTAATACCAGCGCACGCAAATGTGCGCTGGTATTACAAGTTAAGTGCAATGCGAACGTGACCTTGTGTTCGCATTGCACGGAAGCTTTGCACTCATGAAAACATGCTTACATAGGCCCCAATGGGAGCCTAGTTTTGATGCCATCATACATGGCACAGAACCTAAGCACAGCGAAGGTGGTAAGTCGTGCATCAATGGGCAGCAAATTTAAATATATATATATGTATATGAATATATACATACATATTTACGTGTTAATATGTGTATATACACATTAACACATAAATATATATGTATATAAACATATACATATATATTTACAGGGAACACACAGTTCCCATAGACCGCAATATAAAGGCACTTTTCAGTGCCGTATTTTATCTAACATAACACACCCGCCACTGTTAACCCCTAATAACTGCTTAGTGCAGTTTAAAAAGAAAAAAAATATTTTTTAATTTATTATATCCACTACACATATTACATTGGGGGCAATTGAGGGATATTTTAAAAATTAACCAGAGGTCTGACCTCTGGTTAATTTTTTGAATGCCAATTACTACAGCGAGCTTGCTGGATATTTATCGCGCCCCCGTAAACGGGCTAATTTGCTCCACTTGTAATCTTGCCAATAAATTTTGAGTGTAAAAAGCTAATTAAAAGTCATCTAGTCTGCCTTTATCAGACACCCTACAATCTGCCTCAGTAGAAACCTGCAAATCAGGTCTTAAAAAGTAAACATACCTTTAAAGCCTTTTCTACCCCCAACACCGGTGAACCTTAATCTGGTAAGTCAAGGTTCTGATACAAAAATTTGTTCTGATGTCACCATGTCTGATTCAGTTGACTTTGTACCTGAAAAAATAATTTGAGTAGATGAGAATGAGATTAGTTTTATTACTCTAAGTGACCATAAATGCTAGTTGTATTACATTAGTGATCCATATAAGTACATGATTACAACTCTTATTTATTAGTGGTTTTACCTAATAGGCTAAAGTTTTTCCTTTAAAAATCCTTTTTATTACATGTGGCAGCATTAGTGCTGGTATTACTAGTTGAAAGCGAAAGACTCTGGCGTACTTCTTCTCCCTATAGACCTTCTATGGGAAGCTCGTTCTTCACAAAGAGGTAAATGTGATTTTATATATATATATATATATATATATATATATATACACACACATACATATACATACACACACACACTAGCCCTAAAGCCCGTGTACACGGGCCAATTTTTTAGGTACCGCGGTTCCAACCCTTGCTCCCTCTCTCTCCCTCTCTCTTTTGAGTTCTCTCTCTCCCCTTTTTAGCTCTCGCTCTCCCCCCTCTCTTTTAATCTCTCTCCCCCTCTCTTTTGTGCACTCTCTCTCTCCCTCTTTTGTGCACTCTCTCTCTCCCTCTTTTGTGCACTCTCTCTCTCCCCCTTCTCTTTTAAACTCTCTCCCTCCTCCCTCTCTTTTGCGCTCTCTCCCCCTCTCTTTTGCGCTCTCTCCCCCCTCTCTTATGAGCTCTCTCTCCCCCCCTCTCATTTGAGCTCTCTCTCCCCCCTCTCTTTTGAGCTCTCTCTCTCCCCCTCTCTTTTGCGCTCTCCCCCCTCTCTTTAAAACTATCTCTCTCCCCTCTCTCTTTTGCGCTCTCTCCCCCCTCTCTTTTGTGCTCTCTCCCCCCTCTCTTTAAAACTATCTCTCCCCCCTCTTTTGTGCTCTCTCCCCCCCTCTCTTTAAAACTCTCTCCCCCCTCTTTTGCGCTCTCTCTCCCCCCTCTCTTTAAAACTATCTCTCCCCCCCTTTCTTTTGCGCTCACTCCCCCCTCTCTTTTGTGCTCTCTCCCCCCTCTCTTTAAAACTATCTCTCCCCCCTCTCTTTTGTGCTCTCTCCACCCTCTCTTTTGCGCTCTCTCTCTCCCCCCTCTCTTTTGCGCTCTCTCTCCCCTCTCTTTAAAACTATCTCTCTCCCCTCTTTCTTTTGCGCTCTCTCCCCCTCTCTTTTGCGCTCTCTCTCTCCCCCCCTCTCTTTTGAGCTCTCTCCCCCCTCTCTTTTGCGCTCTCTCTCTCCCTCCTCTCTTTTGCGCTCTCTCTCCCCTCTCTTTAAAACTCTCTCCACTCTCTTTAAAACTATCTCTCTCCCCTCTCTCTTTTGCGCTCTCTCCCCCCTCTCTTTAAAACTCTCTCCCCCCCTTTCTTTTGTGCTCTCCCCCCCCCTCTCTTTAAAACTATCTCTTCCCCCTCTCTTTTGTGCTCCCCCCCCTTTCTTTTGCGCTCACTCCCCCCTCTCTTTTGTACTCCCCCCTCTCTTTAAAACTATCTCTCCCCCCTCTTTTGTGCTCTCTCCCCCCTCTTTTGTGCTCTCCCCCCCCTCTCTTTTGTGCTCTCTCCCCCCCCCTCTCTTTTGTGCTCACTCCCCCCTCTCTTTAAAACTATCTCTCCCCCCTCTTTTGTGCTCTCTCCCCCCTCTTTTGTGCTCTCTCTCCCCCCTCTCTTTTGTGCTCCCCCCCCCCTCTCTTTAAAACTATCTCTCCCCCCTCTTTTGTGCTCTCTCCTCCCTCTTTTGTTCTCTCTCTCCCCCCCTCTCTTTTGTGCTCGCTCCACCCTCTCTTTTGTGCTCTCTCTCTCCCCCCCCTCTCTTTTGTGCTCTCTCTCTCCCCCCCCTCTCTTTAAAACTATCTCTCCCCCCCTCTTTTGTGCTCTCTCCCCCCTCTTTTGTGCTCTCTCTCCCCCCCCCTCTCTTTTGTGCTCTCCCCCCCCCCCTCTCTTTTGTGCTCTCTCTCCCCCCCTCTCTTTTGTGCTCTCTCTCCCCCCCTCTCTTTTGTGCTCTGTCTCCCCCCCCCTCTCTTTTGTGCTTTCTCTCTCTCCCTTCCTCTCTTTTGTGCTCTCTCTCCCCCCCCCCTCTCTTTTGTGCTCTCTCTCCCCCCCCCCCTCTCTTTTGTGCTCTTTTTTGCAATTACACTTGTTTAGGCATTATATTGTTTATTTCTTTTGTTTGTATTGATACAACACAAAAAAGTAGAGAAAAAGAAACCAACTATAAAACATTCCATGCAAAACTCCAAAAATGGTCTAGACAAAATTATTGGCACCTTCTCAAAATTGTAAGAAATAATTGCATTACAAGTTTGTGATGCTCCTGTAATTTGTAATTAAACTCACTTGTATCAATTAACAGGTGCTGACAAAATAGGAATCACACCGGCAACCACTTAAAATGGTAAAAAAAATTTACTCAACCTTTCTGTTGTGTTTCTCTGTGTGCCACACTGTGCATGGAGAAGAGAAAGAGCAGCAAAGAATTGTCTGAGGATTAAAAAAAAAAAAAAAAAAATTGTGGAAGAGCATGGACAATCCCATCTCCAGAGAACTTAATGTTCCTGTGTATACTGTGTGCAACATTTTCAAGAAGTTTTCAGCCCATGGCACTGTAGCTAATTTTCCTGGATGTGGACGAAAGAGAAAAATTGACCAAAGATTGCAACAAAGGATTGTTTGAATGGTTGATAAAGAATCTCAATCATCTTCCAGACAAATTCAAGCTGACCTTCAGACACAGGGTACAAATGTGTCGACTTGCACTATATGTTGCCATCTGAATGAAAAGGGATGCTATGGTAGGAGAACCAGGAGGACCCCACTGCTGACACAAAAACATAAAAAAGCCAGATCTTGCAAGTTTGCCAAAACTTACCTTTTGGGAGAATGTGCTGTGGACAGACCAAACAAAATTACAGCTTTTTGGTAAAGCCCATCATGTTACTGTTTTCAGAAACAGAAATGAGGCTTTTAAAGAAAAGAATACAGTCCCTACAGACAAACATGATGGAGGTTCACTGATGTTTTGGGGTTGCTTTGCTGCTTCAGGTACTGGATATCTTGACTGCGTGCATGGCATTATAAAATCTGAAGACTACCAAAGAATTCTGTGGTGCAATGTAGAGGGGAGGCAAAGAGCAAATAATTATGTGGTGCTAAAGAGAGGGGGGGGGGGGCAAGGAGCAACACAAACTGTATGGCAATGGCTCAATATACTACAGCTAACTAGGCTCAGTTCTGGGATCTCGACCTGAGAATAGCTCAAGCACTCCTATCCCCAAAATATTGCTGCATGGATCCCCAGTAGAATATATCATCATCATAGAACATGTTTATGTTATCTCTCCTAAAGAAACTATGTTCCTAATTGAAAGTATTTAGTTGGTTCTAGATTTCTAGGAAGACAGGGAGGGGACCTGTGTGGACATTCAATTTTTCTCTTTCAAGGAGCATGTGCTATTAAGGCCAGCTTGCAAGAGGTAACACCTGAGCTTACACGGGCACGAAGGCCTGTAGTTTAAAAGCAATTGTGGGAGTCAGGGAAAAACCCATCACCTAGAAAGTGCTTGTATACCGAGTTTATCTCATCTCAGACAGGCCTCAAGAGGGGACATGATCCCCATATATGTTTCATGGTTCCAATGCCTCTGCAACCCTTCTAGCATCTTGGGGTCGCTCTTGAAAAGATCTTGTGCAGTCTCGCTGGTGTGAGATAATAGGAAGGAGCAATTTATAATTTAATTCTTCCATTTGTGGCAATACCAAATATTTTTGTGTGTTATAAAAGATTCTCTGCCATTCCTGCGGCTCCACACCCCCTCCCCTTTCTCTTCCCAACACCTCTGAATATACATTGTTGGGTAACATACGTTTGGTAATTGGCAACGTACCCCTTGAGAGATTATACTGTTGACACAGGAGTTCAAAAGGTGTAAGATCTCTTTAAAATCTGCTTTGTATGGATACATTTGTAAAAACGAGACAACTGTACATATTTAAGCCATGATGTAACACTAAGGACTTTTAAGATACATTTGTGGTATATAAACATAACCTTGCCTAGGCTACGTGTGAGATTTCCATATATAGTTTTGGTGGATTTCCACATTTTATTCAGTTAATTTTCAATATTAAATCATGTATTATTAGTTGAGACTGGGGAAAGGCTGGCCCACTTATCTAGCAGTGAAACAGATATTAATGCATGAGACCACGCCCATGTACTCCATTGCATTTTGAAGTATTTAACTATTGAACCGAATAAAAGCAAATTACCTCAGTTATTTTGAATATAAATGGAATTTGGTTGATTAATACGGTCAGACAAAATAACGGCATATAGGTCAGATTCAGGAAAAGATGTATTAATTGTTCACATAAGAGGCTTTTATGGGTTAAGTCAAAATATGCTTTTGAAAATATAGCTGTAAGGTCAGAAGAATAAAATGATGCAAATGCCATCTACCATACATGTATTTCAGACATACATATTTAACCAAAGGTTATATTCACTGGCTATGCAACTGAAGATTTTACTGAATTCACTCAAAAAGGAGATTCTAATAATCATAATACTTTTCCCTTGCATAGGAAACACCTATTGATTCCTTAAAATATTAAATGCTTCTCCAGGGTCTATGATTACCCAAAAAATGAACTTGCCCACTGGGAGAGTAACTGAAAAAAATTACCAGCCCGAAAATGTACTCACCCGTGTGTATCTGCATGTGTGTACATTATACATTAAAAAGGACAAAGTACACCTTGTTATAATCTCACAAACTTGTATTCTTTATTTTTGTATACATTCCTGACATTGGTCCAATTATACAATCATTGAACTACGGAATAGTGCAAAATTAGACTTTTAGTGAACTAGTATTGATATATTTTAAGCAAATATTGAAAATAAAATTAACTCAGAAGATGGCCACATTTATCTCTGAATTCTCTGTTGAGTTCAGGCCAGGTGACAGTTTTTAGCTTCTTCTCCCAGTCAATTTTTTATATAAACTAGTCTTAAGAACTGTCCATTTATTCTCTATTTTCCTACAATTAACACCCTGTGCCTCTAGTACTGGTTGAAACCGACTGATCAGAGTTCCAATGTCTTCATTGCCAAAGTCTGGAAGAAAGAAAACATTCTCATAGAACAAAACAAAAAAAACAAAACAAAAGAGTACATACCTCTCTTTCAGAGCGATCAGTATTTTTTTTGTCACTTCCAAACTGTTGTGGACATCTGCATTTCCGTTCTGAAGAGTGTTGGACAAGTTGCATAGCTGTAAAAGCACATCATACATGAAGCAAGCATACTGGACCATTGACAGATATGTAGCAGCACTGTAAAAGAATCTGGCCTTTGCTTGCTGTTCTCCTTGCACACCTTTTGCATCAGGAGATTTGACATAGAAATAAACAAAGTATACATAATTGCCCTGCTCATCTCTCCTTTTTATTCTCTCTCTGGGATATTTTGGTTTCTCAATTTTGAGAGACAAAGAGAGGGAGGGAGAGTTAGAGAAAGAGGCAGAGGGCATCACAGGAGAGATAAAAGGAGTTAGAGGTAGGGGGAAAGGGACAGAGAGGGAGGAACAGGAGTAGGGAGAGTGAAATGGAGGGAGAGAAAAGGGGTGAAAGGGAAGGCTGGAGAGATAGAGAAAGAGAGAACAGAGAGAAGGGGCAGATGTCTACACACCTGATCAAGATGTTGTATGATTGCTTTGTACCCTTTGAGAAAATGGTCAAGTGCATGCCAGAAGTGTCCTACCCATCGTGTCCCATCTGCTCGTGTAGGCAATTCTTAAGATTTGCATGGTTGAGTGCTGACTTGTGATAAAATAAATATAACCCTAAAAGTAGATCCTTTAACTTCTGATGACTCATTATTGGCTGCTGTGTCCCTGACACTGAGCTCCAAGCGGTGACTCATGCAGTGAATTGCAACAACATGCTTTCTCTGTCCTTTTAATTTCTGCACAACTCCTCCATTTTTTTCCCAGCATCGCTGCTGCTCCATCAGTGCCTATTGCAACTAGTTTCTCCTTCCATCACTAGTCAAGGTGTTGTGTAACTGCTGCATTTACTGCCTGAGAAATTGTTTCAGCAGCAGCCTTTTCAACTGACTGCAAAGCCACAAATCTTGTGTGTACCTTGCCTTCTACTGCAAATCTGGCATAAATATTTTGTTCCTCCACCACTCCAAGAAACTTTGCAGCTCCATATTTTGTTTTTGTAGGTTTTCTTCCTGTGCAATAAAGTGCACAAATGACCGTGCTGATATGGCATTAAGATCAGTATCTCCCACATCCAAACCCTTCATTTTGTCAAGTCTGTAGAAAAAAAATAAATAGAGATAAAAATTACCATTTTGGACAGAAAGAAGTATAAACTAAGCAGACAGGGAAAAGCCAAACACACTTTATACAATAAAAGCATACACTTACTTGCACAAATCTGGAAAGTCAGAGAAAAGTCTTGATTTAATGGCAAGGAAATGAGCGTTGCGAAACAGTAGTTTTACTTTCTCTGTCTGTGCCTTTGTCATGGTAGCGATTGCCTGTCCAGCAGGTATTTCAGTCTGCTTTAATTTCCAGTTTGACTCACACTGGACACTCCACAGATGCCCTGATGAAAGCTCATGTGATTGAATACCTTCAAGTTTCATTGTGCTGGTACCTTCCACAAATGCATTCCATTTGTTTGAAAATGCCTGGCATATACTACATAGCATAACCTGTTTTCAGCTGCTGTACAAAAGCCTCTCTCTTTTCCCCCTTATCATTAATCCTCCAGCTGTCTTTGAATTGTCTCTCTTTTCCTTTTTCATATTGTCTGGCCCTTTCTCTCTTTTTTGCATCATCTACCTTCTTCTTCTTTGATAGTTCACTGACATTATTAAGATAGCGCCACATTGTATAACCATCACTTTGAAATGGAACAGGAATTATTAGTAAGTCTGCAAAATATAGATTAATGTAAACCTGAGCAGCAGTGTCTGCTGCCGGTATTCTGCTCGCCCAAAAAAAGTGCGTATGCTGTGACATCGCTAAAGTAACTTCCAGGAGCATGGTCAGTATGTCAGAAAAAACATAAATTATGACTTTCTAGATAATTTCCTTTCCTTCGATACAGGAAGAGTCCACAGCTGCACTCATTACTTGTAGAAAATACAGAACCTGGCCACCAGGAGGAGGCAAAGACACCCCAGCCAAAGGCTTAAATCCACCCCCCCCCCCCTCCTTCCCTAATCCCCCAGTCATTCTGCCAAAAGGAACAAGGAAACAGTAGGAGAAACATCAGGGTAAAAAAGGTGCCAGAAGAAAATAAATTAAAAATTTAGGGGCGCCCATCGGAGAACATGGGTGAGAGCTGCATTCATTACTTGTGGGAAACAATACCCAAGCTACAGAGGACACTGAATGCTAATGGGAGGGTAAAAAAAAAAGAACAAAAAAAAAAAAAAGAGAGAGGCGGCCCCTAATGTAAGGGCACCACTGCCTGCAAAAAAAAAAAACACAAAAAAAAAACAAAAAAAAAACCACCTTTCTCCCGAAGGCTGCTTTTGCAGAAGCAAAAACATCAAACTTGTAAAATTTGGAAAAAGTATGTAAGGAGGACCAGGTAGCAAGTCTTACAAACCTGATCCATAGAGGCCTCATTTTTGAAGTTCCAAGAGGAAAGCACTGCTCTCGTAGAGTGAGCAGTAATCCTCTGAGGAGGCTTAAGACCCGCTGACTCATATGCTAAGCGGATGATACTACTAAACCAAAAAGATAAGAAAGTTGAAGAGGCCCTCTGACCCCTACACTTCGCAGAATACATAACAAACAGAGAAGAAGTTTGTCTAAATTCCTTCGTAGCCTGAAGATAGAACTGCAAGGCATGAACCACATCCAGATTATGCAGTAAACGTTCCTTCGATGAAGAAGGATTAGGATATAAGGAAGGAACCACAATTTCCTGATAATGCGATTTGACACAACCTTAGGAAGAAATCCTAACTTAGTTTGTAGAACAGCCTTATTAGCATGGAACACCAGATAAGGAGGATCGCTTTGCAAGGCAGTAATCTCAGAGACTCTGCGTGCAGTAGCAATAGCTAGTAGAAAAAGAACCTTCCAAGACAAAAACTTAATGTCAGCCCTGTGCATAGGCTCAAATGGAGCCCGTTGCAAAACTTTAAAAACAAGATTTAAACTCCAAAAAGAGGAGCACTAGATCTAAACCTGATACTAGTCAGAAACTTGACAAAAAAACTGTACATCCGGAAGCTCAGTGAGCCTCTAGAGCAGTAAAACAGACAGGGCCAAAATCTGTCCCTCCAAGGAACTAGCTGAGAGGCCCTTCTCCAGTCCAACCTGGAGAAAAGAAGAAATCCTGGCAACCTTTACTTTGTTCCAGGACAAACCACGCTTTTCAACCAGAATAAGTAGGTCCTCCACACCTTATGAAAGATGAGACGAGCAACCAGCTTATGAGCATGAATGAGAGTATCTATAACACTCTCAGAAAACCCTCTCTTGGCTAAGACTAAGCATTCAATCTTCACACAGTCAGCCTCAGGGAATCTAGATAATGATGAATAAAGGGGCCTTGTTCCAGCAGATCCCTGCAACAAAGTAACCTCCAGGAGGAGAAGATGACATCCCCACTAGATCCGCAAACCATATTCTTCGCGGTCACGATGGAACAATCAGTATTAGTATACTGACGCCTGCTCCTGAAAGATTCAAGCCACCACTCAAGTAAGGAGTGGTAATGGCAGGAAAAGAAAATAGATTGAACCTCCAAGGCACCACTAAGACATCTATTAGCTCCGCTGAGGACCCCTGGACCTCGACCCATATCTGGGTAGCTTAGTATAGAGACGGGATGCCATGAGATCTATCTCCAGCATTCCCCACCTGAATGTGAATCGCTGACAGTGAACAGTTGTGGGTCTCCACCCACCCCAGAATCCGAGATACTTCCCTCAATGCCAGGAAGCTTCTCTTTCCCCCCTGATAGTTGATGTAAGACCTCGGGGATATATGGTCTGATTGGAATCAGATAAATTGGGACGAACCAAGTACGGGCCAAACCTTCAGAGCATTAAATATCGCCCAAAGGTGTAGAATGTTGAACGGGAGGGAGCTCTCCCGCTGCGTCCACTGTACCTTTTTGGCGCCCCAAACAGCTCCCCATCCTGAAAGACTTGCGTCGGTAGTCAGTGTCACACAGAATGGTCATAAAAAGGATGTCCCTCGGGACAGGTGATCCGGACAGAGCCACCAAGAGCAATTCTCTCGACCGGTTGTCCAGAGAATCTGTTGAGACAGATCCAAATGATCGCCGTTCCACTGCCTTAGCATGCACAGATACAACAGCCTAAGGTGGAACCTGGCCAAGAGAACTATGTCCATGTTGTACACCATGAGACCAATCAACTCCATACACTGAGCCACAGATTGCCTTGAGGTCTGAAGGGCAAGACATGTTGAAGCTAGTTTGCAACTTCTCTGGTCTGTTTGAAATATTCTCATGTCTATGGAATCTAATATCATGCCCAGGAATTCCACCCTGGTGTTTGGAATAAGAACTTCTTTATCTTCCCCAGAGGAGAGATTCCGAATGGTCTTCCGCCAGGTGAAACTATGGTGCTTGTACCAGAATGTCTTCCCAGAAGGGAGCTTCTGCTACACACCGCATTCTGGTGACTGTTAGAAAAGCCCCTAAAACCTTCGTCAAATTCTTGGAACAGTAGCTGGACCAAACAGAAGTGCAATAGACTGGAAGTACTGGGTAAGGAACTTAAACCTGAGGAACTGGAAGTGTTCCCTGCATATTGGAAGGTGAAGGAATGCCTCCTTCAGATCTATAGTGGTCAAAAACTGCCCTTCCCGAATCAAGGGAAGGAAGGACCTTATTGTCTCCATCTTGACGAGGGGACATTGAGAAAATTGTTTAAGCACTTTAGGTCCAGAACTGGATGGAAAGATCCCTCCTTCCTTTCGGACCACGAAAATGTTTGAATAGTATCCCAAACCTCACTCTATGATAGACACTAGGACAATGACTCCAAAGGAGAACAGATCCCTACAGAAAAGCTTCCCTCTTTCCTCGTCTGAGGACAGGTTGAGAGGATGAATCTGCCCCTGAGTGGAAGAGATTTGAAAACCTGTCTTGCAACCCCAAGCTATGACCTCCAGGACCCAAGGATCCTGCACGTCCCTGAACCAAGCCTCTGAAAAAGCATCAGACTGCCCCCTACAAGATCCAAAATAGGACCGTTGGCCGCCCTCCATGTGGACTTGGTCTCGGCAGGCTCCTTTCTCTGCTTGGATCTATTCCAGGACTGAGCAGGCTTGCTCTGGCTTAGCGGAGGCCTCCGACGCTGGGGTTTTATCAGAACTAAAGGAACAAAAATACAAACTTTGTCCCTTAGAATTGTTCTCCCTATCTTACGGTATGAAGGCACCCTGGCCCCTGAAACCGTGGAGATATCCCATAGGTTGAAAATCCATTTTTAACAGGGTTTCCATCCTTATATCCGGCAGCTCTATGAACGATGAACTATCCTCACATGGGCTAGCATTACGTGTGGCAAGCGTAAATTAGTGCCAACCAAGTAGGGAAGGGAAAAAGAGAACCCACCCCCATAGAACCGGAACCCTTAAAAAGCAGACAACGGGAAGAGGAATTTAATCCTGTTCCACTCGTCCTTAATAAATGATTGCCATCTGATTTAGGACCAAGAGGTTCGACTGGCAGCTCCGCACAGGCGAAGGATTATAGGCAGCAGACTCCAACCCTGATAGTTCATAAAGAAAGTGTGGAGGAGGGATAGCGCTAACGAATAGCTGAGAGCCAAAATATCTAAAAAACTCAAATGAGATAGCTAAAAAACTCTAATGAGATAGTACATTACTAGTATAAATAAACAATAAAAATCGAATTAAAATTAGCGTATCTACGTAGCCAAAAAAAAGGATTGGATATATATGTACAAATAAATCAATATTTATTATAACAATATAAGATAAATTCTAATATAAATTCTAACAGATAACTCCTATAAAAGATGCCGGCATCAGGTAAAAAATAAGTGTATCTAAAAGACTGCAATGAGAGTGACTATCTGAGGTTCTCAAATAAACAAACTTATTAGCAGAATTATTAGCAGCTTATATGACTAAACAGAATTATTAGCAGCATGTATAACTAACCAGAATTATTGGCAGCCTATATGACAAAAACCGATAAAATAACTACAAAGTCTATTAAAAAGTCTATTAAAAAGTGCTTGATATCAGTATTCCCAAAATGGAACTTATCCGTGGGTGATGATGTTTACCAGTGTGATCCGTGGGTGGTAATGTTTACCAGTATGATCTCCTTAGGGGGTAATGTTTACCAGTATGTCAATTCAAAGACCGGGTAAAAACAGAGTGATGTGAGGAGTAACTTTATCTTCTTTCTGTATGGCTTTCCTCCGTTTTTTCAGTATCTGTCCGTCCTTCGCAGCAGGTATCCAGCGTGTGGAAATGGTCCCAGAGGGATCAGGTTCCGGGTTAGAGTTCAGTTCAGATTTCCAAATAGTAAAGCGCCGTTGTGCAATATTTCAGCCTATGAATGATAGACCTTTAAAAAGCACTCTGGGTTCGTTTTCTGTGGGTCCTGGGGCAGGAATTACACATGCAGAGACGGCTCACCTGTGATCAGTGACCGCTCAATGTACCTGTCCTATCCACCAACGATACCTCAGCTAGTAAAGAGGTATAAAATATATAAAATGTATCAAAGTTTAGTAAGCAAGTTCTACGCGTTTCAGCCTCCAGGGGCCTTTATCAAGATGCTTACTAAATGTTTAGGCCATTTTAAATAGCCCTCTCTCCTTTCTCATTGGATAATACCCAGCCAATAGTGAATAAGCTATTGGAGATATGTGAATCATTGTGTTACAAACATTTTAGTCAAAAATGTTACACTGTTTTGTTAATTCATATGTTTACACTTGATTTTAAGTATCTATTATTTGATTCATTTGATACAATAAATCCAATCTTGGCAACCTCTTATTGATTATGGAAAAAATATAAAAAATATAAAAAAGTTATTGGAATATATACGGAAAAAATATATAAAAATATATGTGTGTATATAAACAACAAATGTTTGAGAGGATTCTGTCTCTACTAAGTTTCTAAATGGTTTTGGTAGTTATATGTGTGTGTTAATGTGATAGTGTTAGAGATAGCGAACATTTGTACAAAGTAATAGCAATTTCATGAAGTTTGTGCAAAATTAGGAATTAGTTTAAAATATATACATATGTATTATAAAATATAAAATCATACATGTGTATAAAAAGATTATTTAAAATTTGAAAAATTGGATTTTCATATTAGCCTACTAAGATCCATTTCGGAGTTCAGGCCATGGGGGTGGAGGGTTTTAAAATTAAATATAAATTCAGCTTCCTTTTTTAATAATACATTGTTAATATTCCCTCCCCTACTCCCAAGATTAATTTGTGTTACACCCCAATATTTAAAATCTTTTAGACTCCCTTCATGTTTTTCTTTAAAATGGTTATATAATTTTGTTTCTGAAGAGCCGTGCTCTATTTTTAAAATATGTTCCCGAATGCGATCTCTTAAAATCCTACTCGTCTGTCCAAAATAGAACAGATTACATGAACATTTGATGCAATAGATTATATTCTTATCAGAACATCTTATTAATTGCTTTATTTTAAAACTGAAGTTTGTGTTATGTGATTTTAAATCTTTTATCTTATGACTGTGTTTGCATGACTTACAGGTGTTACACGGAAAAAAACCAATTAGTTTATCTCCTTTCATATCTTTATATGTAGAATGTTGTTTTTTTTCCTTATATTCACTGGGAGATAATAAACTCTTTAAGTTTCTAGCTTTTTTAAAAATTATATCAGGTTGGTTTTTTACTTGATTCCCTAGTATATGGTCCTGTTTAATTAAATACCAATGTTTTCTCAAAATCTTTTTGACTTCATAGTGTTCTGAGCTAAACCCAGTGATGAAAGGTACAAACAGTTCATTAGATTTTTGTGCAACCGATTTCTTTTTTGGTAGTAATAAGGTGTTTCTATCAATTTTAGCAACCTCTTGTTGTATTTTGCCTATTCTATTGCTGTCATAACCTTTCTCTATAAATCTGGTAGTTAACATCTGGGATTGAGTCTGATAGCTTTCTAGAGATGAACAATTTTTCTTTACTCTCATATACTGGCTTTTTGGGATATTGTGTTTCCATTGATTTAAATGGCAACTGGATGAATGTATATAATTATTAGCGTCAATCGCTTTGAAGTAGGTTTCAGTGTGTATTTGATTATCATTGATTTCTATTGCAATATCTAAAAAATTGAGTTTCCTACAACTGTATTCATGAGAGAAGGATATTCCTAAGTTGTTACTGTTAAGATCTGTTAAAAATATGTTTAATAGTTCAACGTCCCCACGCCACACAATAAAAATGTCATCTATGAATCTGCAATAGAGCACAAGGTTCGCCTCCCAATGGCCATTGTAGATGTAATTATCTTCAAAATGGCCCATAAACAAATTAGCATAACTGGGGGCGAACCTTGTGCCCATTGCAGTTCCCTTAGTCTGGAGAAATACCTCCTTATTGAATAAAAAACTGTTATTTTGTAGGATAAAACCAATACAATCCAGAATAAATTTATTTTGAGTCTCAGATAGATCTATATCTCTGTCTAAAAATGATTTAATAGCTTCTTTTCCCATATGATGTGATATATTAGTATACAAAGAATTGACATCACATGTTGCCATAATGTAATTTTCTTTCCATTCTAGGTTTTGGATTTTATTTAGAAAATGTGTCGAGTCTCTTAAATATGCTGGTAGCGTTATCACATATTTCTGTAGGAAAAAATCTACATACTGGGATAGGCCTGATGTAAGGGAACCTATCCCAGAGATTATGGGACGGCCAGGGGGATTTTTAAGATCTTTGTGGATCTTTGGTAGAAAGTAAAAGGTGGGGGTCTTAGGATATGTTGTATTTAAAAAGTTAAATTCTGATTCATTAATTATACCTTCTTTCTTAGCCTCTTTAAGTAATGTTCCTAGTTTTAATTCCTGTTGCTTTAATGGATTCTGTTTAAGTTTAGTGTAAGTAGTCTTATCTTGTAAGATCCTATTTGCTTCTTGGATATAATAGTTTGTGTCCATTAGGACAATGCCCCCACCCTTATCTGCCGGTTTCACTACTATATCAGTATTATTTTGTAATTCCTTAAGCGTTTCACTCTCTTTTTTACTCATATTATTTTTAAAAGGTTTGCTTTGATCGAGTATTTCTAAATCTTTCTTTATATTCTCCTCAAATAGTTTTATGTGTTCGCTTTTCTCCTGTATAGGAAAGAAATCGGATTTAGCCTTCAGGTCTGTATGGATGTAACTGTTTTGTGTGTCTGTGTTGTATGGGATTTTTGAGAAAGTATCTTTTTAATGTGAGTTTTCTAATGTACTGATTGACATTAATTAAGGTCTCAAATTTATTGAGTCTGCATGATGGTGCAAACGTGAGGCCTTTTCCTAATACTTTCTCTTGTTCTTCGGTTAAAATCACTTTACTTAAATTAAATATTCCAACTTTCTTTTTGCTTTCTATCTCCTTTGTGATTTGTTTAGAGGTTCCTCTCCCTCTTCTACCTCTAATCTTCTTTTTCCTTGTGTGTTTCTTTCTGGTATTATAGCTCCTGGAAAATCTCTTGATGGCCCCGCCTTTGCGGGGACACCCTCTAAAAAATGTTTTGTCTGTGTGTTGTCTTCTTGTATGTTTGAATTTAGTTGTTTCCTGAATTGATGAGTTCTCGCGGGGCTCTGTTGTGCTTGTAGTGGTGTATATCTGTTTTGAAGGGGTATTCTCCAGTTTTGTTGTTCATTATAGGAGTGTTTGGGGTATTCTCTATACATATTATATGAATGGTTTGATTGATTTCTAAATCCATTGTCATTTTGTCTATTATTATGTCTGTTGTCATTGTATCTGTTATTGTAATAATTGTATTGATGACTGTAAAAATCTCTATCTGAGTTTTCATGGTTCTGATATCTATTTTGGTATCTGTGTTGATACCAATTTTGATGACTATTGGGGTACCAATTTTGGTGGTTTCTTTGGTTATATGTATTATCGTAACCTCTCTCATTGTTGTATTGATTATATCCTCTCCTTTGTGGTATATACTCTTCTCTTTTTGTGTGCCAGCCATTATTTGTGTTTCTACTTGGTGTTTTTGACCAATTTTCAGAGTCTATATTCTGATATTCATTCTCATTATTGTGATAATTTTCAATTCTCTTATTTGGCTGTTTATTCACTTCTTCAATTCTTTTGTGATTCTGATAATTAGTTTTATGTTTATTATTTGTATAATTGGGTACATTTTCTTTATCTTTATTCATGTTTGTCTTTTTGCTAAATAAATGTGCTATTTCTCTTCTAGAGTTATCTGTGGTGGGGTTATCAATAATAATTTCCTCTATATTCCTTTCTATAGTAATTTGTTTGGAATTATTCTCATCTTCATTTGTTTTATAATCTGTTGTATCTCTTTGAAATTTTGAATTTTTCTGCAAGGTGATGTTATTTTTAAGTTCAGAGGTTCTCCTTATTATTTCAATTTGTGTGTTCTTGTGTTCCTCATTTTGTTCTATGCTGTTCATTTTATTTTTTATAGTTTCAATGTCTTTTTTTACTTCTGAAAGTTGTATATTTCTCGCTTTAACTACAATTTTCATAAGGTTTAAAGAGGCATTTTCTAATACTTCAAACCATTCTGTTTTTAATTTTTCTGGTAGTGTAAATGTACAATCTTTTTTTAATCTGAGACCTCTTGGTACCATATATGAATCCAAATAATATTGCATATATTTAATTTCCAAAGTATGTTTTATTTCTTTAGAGAGAGTGTTTTCCAAATCTATATGGATGTTTTCTATATCGTTCCCTTCATTATAAAATTCAATGTTTGTATTATCATTCCTAGCAATCTCATTGAGGATTTTATCTCTATGAGAGAATATGTCCATTTTAATATAGAATCAAAGAAAATGGATAGAATAAATCTTCTTATTATTAAAAAATGAGTGACGTGAAATTTCTAGTGTGTCAAAAATAGGTGTTTAAAAAGTATACAAAAAATATATATAAAATTATTATTTAAAATACGATGTGTATATACAAATAAATAAGTGTATATAATAAGTGTATATAATAATACTGTGAATAGTGTTGTGATAACGTGAAAAAAAATTAGGAAATATAGAAATGTGATTTTAAATATTTAAATAAAATATAAGAAATAAGTGGATCTCCTAGTCTGAGGTTAAATACAAGCTAAAAATGTAGAGTGTGATTAGGGATACTACACTTCTGCTCTCCTAGCTAATCCCAATATGGAGTGTGCTAACCTCATAAAGTACACCCTTAGTTCAAAAAGAAAGTGTGGAGGAGGGATAGCTAAAAAAACTCTAATGAGATAATACATTACTAGTATAAATAAACAATAAAAATCGAATTAAAATTAGCGTATCTACGTAGCCAAAAAAAAGGATTGGATATATATGTACAAATAAATCAATATTTATTATAACAATATAAGATAAATTCTAACATAAATTCTAACAGATAACTCCTATAAAAGATGCCGGCATCAGGTAAAAAATAAGTGTATCTAAAAGACTGCAATGAGAGTGACTATCTGAGGTTCTCAAATAAACAAACTTATTAGCAGAATTATTAGCAGCTTATATGACTAAACAGAATTATTAGCAGCATGTATAACTAACCAGAATTATTGGCAGCCTATATGACAAAAACCGATAAAATAACTACAAAGTCTATTAAAAAGTCTATTAAAAAGTGCTTGATATCAGTATTCCCAAAATGGAACTTATCCGTGGGTGATGATGTTTACCAGTGTGATCCGTGGGTGGTAATGTTTACCAGTATGATCTCCTTAGAGGGTGTCCCCGCAAAGGCGGGGCCATCAAGAGATTATCCAGGAGCTATAATACCAGAAAGAAACACACAAGGAAAAAGAAGATTAGAGGTAGAAGAGGGAGAGGAACCTCTAAACAAATCACAAAGGAGATAGAAAGCAAAAAGAAAGTTGGAATATTTAATTTAAGTAAAGTGATTTTAACCGAAGAACAAGAGAAAGTATTAGGAAAAGGCCTCACGTTTGCACCATCATGCAGACTCAATAAATTTGAGACCTTAATTAATGTCAATCAGTACATTAGAAAACTCACATTAAAAAGATACTTTCTCAAAAATCCCATACAACACAGAGACACACAAAACAGTTACATCCATACAGACCTGAAGGCTAAATCCGATTTCTTTCCTATACAGGAGAAAAGCGAACACATAAAACTATTTGAGGAGAATATAAAGAAAGATTTAGAAATACTCGATCAAAGCAAACCTTTTAAAAATAATATGAGTAAAAAAGAGAGTGAAACGCTTAAGGAATTACAAAATAATACTGATATAGTAGTGAAACCGGCAGATAAGGGTGGGGGCATTGTCCTAATGGACACAAACTATTATATCCAAGAAGCAAATAGGATCTTACAAGATAAGACTACTTACACTAAACTTAAACAGAATCCATTAAAGCAACAGGAATTAAAACTAGGAACATTACTTAAAGAGGCTAAGAAAGAAGGTATAATTAATGAATCAGAATTTAACTTTTTAAATACAACATATCCTAAGACCCCCACCTTTTACTTTCTACCAAAGATCCACAAAGATCTTAAAAATCCCCCTGGCCGTCCCATAATCTCTGGGATAGGTTCCCTTACATCAGGCCTATCCCAGTATGTAGATTTTTTCCTACAGAAATATGTGATAACGCTACCAGCATATTTAAGAGACTCGACACATTTTCTAAATAAAATCCAAAACCTAGAATGGAAAGAAAATTACATTATGGCAACATGTGATGTCAATTCTTTGTATACTAATATATCACATCATATGGGAAAAGAAGCTATTAAATCATTTTTAGACAGAGATATAGATCTATCTGAGACTCAAAATAAATTTATTCTGGATTGTATTGGTTTTATCCTACAAAATAACAGTTTTTTATTCAATAAGGAGGTATTTCTCCAGACTAAGGGAACTGCAATTGGCACAAGGTTCGCCCCCAGTTATGCTAATTTGTTTATGGGCCATTTTGAAGATAATTACATCTACAATGGCCATTGGGAGGCGAACCTTGTGCTCTATTGCAGATTCATAGATGACATTTTTATTGTGTGGCGTGGGGACGTTGAACTATTAAACATATTTTTAACAGATCTTAACAGTAACAACTTAGGAATATCCTTCTCTCATGAATACAGTTGTAGGAAACTCAATTTTTTAGATATTGCAATAGAAATCAATGATAATCAAATACACACTGAAACCTACTTCAAAGCGATTGACGCTAATAATTATATACATTCATCCAGTTGCCATTTAAATCAATGGAAACACAATATCCCAAAAAGCCAGTATATGAGAGTAAAGAAAAATTGTTCATCTCTAGAAAGCTATCAGACTCAATCCCAGATGTTAACTACCAGATTTATAGAGAAAGGTTATGACAGCAATAGAATAGGCAAAATACAACAAGAGGTTGCTAAAATTGATAGAAACACCTTATTACTACCAAAAAAGAAATCGGTTGCACAAAAATCTAATGAACTGTTTGTACCTTTCATCACTGGGTTTAGCTCAGAACACTATGAAGTCAAAAAGATTTTGAGAAAACATTGGTATTTAATTAAACAGGACCATATACTAGGGAATCAAGTAAAAAACCAACCTGATATAATTTTTAAAAAAGCTAGAAACTTAAAGAGTTTATTATCTCCCAGTGAATATAAAGAAAAAAAACAACATTCTACATATAAAGATATGAAAGGAGATAAACTAATTGGTTTTTTTCCGTGTAACACCTGTAAGTCATGCAAACACAGTCATAAGATAAAAGATTTAAAATCACATAACACAAACTTCAGTTTTAAAATAAAGCAATTAATAAGATGTTCTGATAAGAATATAATCTATTGCATCAAATGTTCATGTAATCTGTTCTATTTTGGACAGACGAGTAGGATTTTAAGAGATCGCATTCGGGAACATATTTTAAAAATAGAGCACGGCTCTTCAGAAACAAAATTATATAACCATTTTAAAGAAAAACATGAAGGGAGTCTAAAAGATTTTAAATATTGGGGTGTAACACAAATTAATCTTGGGAGTAGGGGAGGGAATATTAACAATGTATTATTAAAAAAGGAAGCTGAATTTATATTTAATTTTAAAACCCTCCACCCCCATGGCCTGAACTCCGAAATGGATCTTAGTAGGCTAATATGAAAATCCAATTTTTCAAATTTTAAATAATCTTTTTATACACATGTATGATTTTATATTTTATAATACATATGTATATATTTTAAACTAATTCCTAATTTTGCACAAACTTCATGAAATTGCTATTACTTTGTACAAATGTTCGCTATCTCTAACACTATCACATTAACACACACATATAACTACCAAAACCATTTAGAAACTTAGTAGAGACAGAATCCTCTCAAACATTTGTTGTTTATATACACACATATATTTTTATATATTTTTTCCGTATATATTCCAATAACTTTTTTATATTTTTTATATTTTTTCCATAATCAATAAGAGGTTGCCAAGATTGGATTTATTGTATCAAATGAATCAAATAATAGATACTTAAAATCAAGTGTAAACATATGAATTAACAAAACAGTGTAACATTTTTGACTAAAATGTTTGTAACACAATGATTCACATATCTCCAATAGCTTATTCACTATTGGCTGGGTATTATCCAATGAGAAAGGAGAGAGGGCTATTTAAAATGGCCTAAACATTTAGTAAGCATCTTGATAAAGGCCCCTGGAGGCTGAAACGCGTAGAACTTGCTTACTAAACTTTGATACATTTTATATATTTTATACCTCTTTACTAGCTGAGGTATCGTTGGTGGATAGGACAGGTACATTGAGCGGTCACTGATCACAGGTGAGCCGTCTCTGCATGTGTAATTCCTGCCCCAGGACCCACAGAAAACGAACCCAGAGTGCTTTTTAAAGGTCTATCATTCATAGGCTGAAATATTGCACAACGGCGCTTTACTATTTGGAAATCTGAACTGAACTCTAACCCGGAACCTGATCCCTCTGGGACCATTTCCACACGCTGGATACCTGCTGCGAAGGACGGACAGATACTGAAAAAACGGAGGAAAGCCATACAGAAAGAAGATAAAGTTACTCCTCACATCACTCTGTTTTTACCCGGTCTTTGAATTGACATACTGGTAAACATTACCCCCTAAGGAGATCATACTGGTAAACATTACCACCCACGGATCACACTGGTAAACATCATCACCCACGGATAAGTTCCATTTTGGGAATACTGATATCAAGCACTTTTTAATAGACTTTTTAATAGACTTTGTAGTTATTTTATCGGTTTTTGTCATATAGGCTGCCAATAATTCTGGTTAGTTATACATGCTGCTAATAATTCTGTTTAGTCATATAAGCTGCTAATAATTCTGCTAATAAGTTTGTTTATTTGAGAACCTCAGATAGTCACTCTCATTGCAGTCTTTTAGATACACTTATTTTTTACCTGATGCCGGCATCTTTTATAGGAGTTATCTGTTAGAATTTATATTAGAATTTATCTTATATTGTTATAATAAATATTGATTTATTTGTACATATATATCCAATCCTTTTTTTTGGCTACGTAGATACGCTAATTTTAATTCGATTTTTATTGTTTATTTATACTAGTAATGTACTATCTCATTAGAGTTTTTTAGCTATCTCATTTGAGTTTTTTAGATATTTTGGCTCTCAGCTATTCGTTAGCGCTATCCCTCCTCCACACTTTCTTTTTGAACTAAGGGTGTACTTTATGAGGTTAGCACACTCCATATTGGGATTAGCTAGGAGAGCAGAAGTGTAGTATCCCTAATCACACTCTACATTTTTAGCCTGAGAGTTCATACTCTGAAGTCTCAGAGAGAACCTCATCCTCAGATAACTGATTGGATATATCCTAAAAATTACATGATGCCACCTGGGCAGGAGTGCAAGTTTTAACCTTTCACTTGCGCTTAGCAGAGAGAGGGAAAGCACGAATGGCCGCAGACACCGCCGTATGAAACTGTGCAATAACATCTGGTGAAAAAAGGCCCCCTCCAGATGGAGGATTAGCAGTACAATGGGAAGCTGCATGTGTATACCAGATGCATGTAGGGTGTGCACCTCACTGGACGAGGACTCATCAGAGGTGGGCGGCTCAGTGGTATCAAACATGTCAACCTTATCGGATATAATCCCTTTATCAAGGCATATGGAACATAATTGAGAGGGCGGATGTTCCAGAGCTTCCTTACAATATAAACAGGCATTACTCTTTGAAATAGAGGGAACACCCTCTAATGAATCAGAGTCCTCCATAGTTAATGTACGATATGCAGGTGCAAAGCGGCACCTTTATACCAATGGCTGGGGCCCCCACCACCTCCCATGACCCAGACAGAACAGAGATAAAAATCCTCTTCGGTAGTAACTTGGCCAATAGAAAGGAAATGGAAGCCCCGAACATACCGGTCACATGGTGCGCAATGCAGGACCGTCCCCGCTTTGAGAAAAATTGCGCCAAACTTTTAAGCTGTGCAGCCTTCAAAGTGAAAGTGAAACCTTTATGTTCCATCTCAGCCTATGAGCCCATAAACATCTTACACAAAAAGCAGCACAATATCAAATAAAGCATATATGATTAAACCCAACTGTTTATAATCCTCCTCAGGAGATATTAACCCATGATTCCATATAGAAAAAGGAGCCACACTGTGACCCTGTCTTCTAGCATTTGTAATATGTGTAAAAAAAGAAACAATCTTACCGGAACCTATGCTGTGGAACAGTAACACAGTCCTTTAAGTTTGACAGATTGTAGCAGTGCTTGTGACATGGACTTGAGTGAAGAAAGCAGGCAGCAAAACTTGTCAACGCTGATTGCTTATGGGGCCATTAATATGAGTCGGGATGGTTTCGCAGAAAGACTCTCCCTGCATCTCCGGGCTCTAACCTTCATCCATGCTCTCACTGAGAGGCTCACAGGACTACTTAAAACTCCAGTCCCATCTCGAAGAGTACTACCCTCCATAAGAAACTACTCCATAATCTGACACTTCTCTGCCAACCTCCTGTGACAAAAGGCAAAGAATGACTGGGGGATGAGGGAAGTGGGGGGTGAGGTATTTAAGCCTTTGTCTGGGGTGTCTTTGCCTCCTCCTGGTGGCCAGGCTCTGTATTTCCCACAAGTAATGAATGCAGCTGTGGACTCTCCCTGTATTAAGAAGGAAATATAGAGTAATGCAAACCTGAGCAGCACTTTCTTTCATAATTTCCAGTGGTATTGTAATCCATACAAAATTGTGCATCAACTGCGACATAGCTAACAAGGTACTTAGTAATGTGCCCCACAAAACATAAATCGTCTGCCGTTAACGTGGGTGTTTGCTGTGACATTAATCCGATCCGGAACACAAGCTTGTATCAATGCTCCCAAATAAAAGTGCGTATGCTCCCAAAAAATATAGTGCGCCCTGCCGTGACATCACTGCTGCTGTAAAAAAAATAGTGCGGCTAGAGTATTAAGCTTGCAAAAAAAAAAAAAAAAAGCTAGGAAACAATATCATGCCCCCCAAAAATAGTACAAAACTGCCATGGTGAGATAGCCAGCCGGCTGGTAAATTGAAAATTTTACTTGCCCGCAAGAATTTTTACTCGCCATTGGCGACCGGATCGGTCTGTTCATATGCCCTGCCTCTCACATACTCACTGAATAATTGCTCAAGGGTCCATAAAGACAAACTAACATTTTGTGTAAAATATTGAATTCATCATATTAAAACATTGTAACAAATATTACCAGAATTACACAATCAATCACTTAGGTGTGAATTTTTCATTTTATTAAGCGATGATTTGGTAATAAAAATATTAGAATTAAATATAAATGAAAAATTGCACTATTATATAATAGACTTTTAATAGATAAAATCAGCTATTAATTGTACATAGTACATAATAATAATAATAAATCAATCTCTTAAGTTGACCAGAGGATTAGGTCTTGAAAGAATAGAACACTGGCAGGTAGCCACAACATAGGCTATAGGATGAAATCAGTCTAGCTTCAACATTTACAAGCTTTTAAAGTGAAGTTCATAACATACCTCAATTGTAGTTACACAATTTGCAGTTTTCAGGTACTATGAAAATTACATGGGAAAGATATGTAGTTAATAGATGTTGCTAAGCAACAACTTGTTATCTGTAAGTGTGAGCTGTGAAATTAGCTCAGTAGTATCTTTGAATGTCAAGGTCAGTCTGTGAATTCTAAAATATTAACCCTATCCTGCTACATAACAATTCCCATATAAGCAAAAGGCCAGCAGTAAAGACGTTGAAAATATAACTTAGTTCCCTATTTTCAACCATCTTTTATTTTCTAGGTTCCTGTGCATATAACTTACTTTGTGACTCTGGGGATTCTATACAAGAAAAAACGTCTTGGTATTTATAAATAATTAAGGCAATAATTGTACGAGGTAAATTCCAGATGTTTCTTAAATTTCATTGGTGTGACTCCAAAGTTGTCCAGAGATGTCTAATAGTTGGCTTCTGGTCTTCAGTGGATTATGTCCTCATTATGCATTCCATTTATTCATGTCTTGCCTAAAGAAATGTGTTTTATATATCAGATTACAATTTTTACAAACAATTTTGATGTCAATATTATATAACCTTAAATAGCACACAACAAACACTCTGCAAAGTGATCACACTTTTAGCAAGCAAAGTAATATTTAAAATTACAAAACTAATTTGTAAAACACAAAAAGTAAAAAAATGGAATGTTTAATGATAGTTACGACAGAAATGATCTTGGCAAGACAAATTGAGCCTTAACGTGGATTAGCATTTTATCACTTATGACATCAATATACAGGGTATTGAAAAGTATTTATTCTGCCATTTGCTAAACTCTGGTGTATGAAGATAACACTCTTATAGCCTAGAATAGTAGCAGTGGTCTTTGATATAAACATTTCATCATTGACATGGGACAGCAGGAGGGAGGCATCTAATCTTTTGATGCAAGAAAGCTTTGAGCTTTGGATTAAGGATGCTTTGATAAAACGTTTTCAGCTTTTTTTTCTTAATCCTTTTAGATTCATGCTTGTTTTTCGCTCTGCTAGGTGGTATTTGGACAAAAAAATGCCTCACTTATAATAATAACAGCACAGTAAATTGTTTAAAGCAGACTGCCTCATATGTCAAATACATTAAAATGTATGTTTAGGTGTAAAAAATAATCAGTTTTAATCTGGACCAGGTTCCATTTTATACTGCCCCCTGCCACTGGAGGACTGTATATGTTGGAAGGGCTGTGCATTAGAGCAGCTTTATTTATTACTTATTAAATTAATGTCATTACACTTATTTTTAAAGGCAACTGGGTCAAATTAAACAGGTCATTCACTTACCTAACTAGAAATTCATAAAGGATAAATTATTTTGGCAACCTTTTCAAAAGAAATAACACTCAAAGCTTACACATTTGCTACAAATTTATTTTAGTTTTTACTATCATCTGATGTTTTTCTACTAAACATAGATACAATGGCCCCTATGTATCATGCCGTCTACTTACCTGCATTTGACGGCCCCAATACGCTCGCCTAACATCGCTGCCGCGGACCTGAATACGTTCGCCAAAGTTATCAAAAAAGCTGTCAAGACGCCGCGCACCAAGTACGGTGCGATGAGCAGTGGACTGTTAAGCAACAGTCATCGATCTCGCTGCTCATCGGCTTCTTCGCAGCTTTCTTGCTAGCCTGTCACTAAGCATCCACACTATACTATACAGTTTTACCCCCTAAACCGCCGCTCCGGGAGCCCCCCGCACCTAAATAAACTTATTACCCCCTAAACCGCCACTCCCGGATCCCGCCGCCACTATAATAAATATATGAACCCCTAAACCGCCGCTCCCGGACCCCACCACCACCTACATTATACTTATTAACCCCTAATCTGCTGCCCCATATACCGCCGCAACCTACATAAAGTTATTAACCCCTATCCTGCCGATCCCGGACCTTGCCGCAAATAAATTGTTTAACCCCTAAACCGCCACACCCAGAGCCCTCCGCCACCTACATTACATTTATTAACCCCTATCCTGCCCCCCCCCACAGTACATTGATTAATCCCTAATCTACCCCCCCTACACCGCCGCCACTATATTAAATGAATTAACCCCAAAACCTAAGTCTAACCCTAACACCCCCCTAACTTAAATATTATTTAAATTAATCTAAATAAACATTCCTATATTTAAAAAAATTAATCCTATTTAAAACTAAATACTTACCTATAAAATAAACCCTAAGATAGCTACAATATAATTAATAATTACATTATAGCTATTTTAGGGTTTATTTTTATTTTACAGGCAACTTTGTATTCATTTTAACTAGGTACAATAGCTATTAAATAGTTAATAACTATTTAATAGCTACCTAGTTAAAATAATTACAAAAATATTACCAGTAAAATAAATCCTAACCTAAGTTACAAATACACCTAACACTACACTATCAATAAATAAATTAATTAAATAAATGAACTACAATGATCTAAAATAAAATGCAATTAAATAAACTAAACTATATTACAAAAACAAACCCTAAATTACAAAAACCTAAAAAAAATATTACAAGAAGTTTAATCTAATTACACCTAATCTAAGCCCCCTAATAAAATAAAAAGCCCCCCCCCCAAAAAAAAAAAACTAACACTACCCCATTGAAGATCACCCTACCTTGAGCCGCCTTCACCCAGCCGGGCTGAAATCTTCATCCGATCAGTCAATCGGAATTAAGGTAGGAAAAATCAGATTGGCTGATGTAATCAGCCAATCGGATTGAACTTCAATCCGATTGGATTATTAAATCAACCAATCGGATTTTTCCTACCTTAATTCCGATTGGAAGAGGTAAGGCAGGGTGTCAGGCAAATGATGGTGGAGTAGCTCTCTGAAAAACTACTCCAGACATAAAATGCAAACAAGAATCAATTGCGCTAAAAGCAGCTAGACACTCACACACTGAAATAAAATAAAAGCTGAATAGCTAGATCCAATACATATCTAATAAATGTCTAATAGGACTGGACAATCAAAATTGACTTTACTATATACGCATCAAGAAAAATACATGAATGAAAATAAAAGTATTAATAAATCCACCGGTGGACAAAGTACATACAATCAATATTTAAAAGATGAACCATCAATAAACAGTAAAAGTACTAAAAATCAAAGTCCAGATAAATACCCAGACCTCTTAGATGTTAATGGGTAAATAGAAGGAAGCTATATGCTTCGTGCAGTATGAATAACTCCTTAATGGCTTAAAGTTCCAGTTCCCACACCAGGGATAATACGCCTTCCAAAGACTCTCCTGGATTCACTGACATTTTACTAGAAGTGGTGGTATTGGTTTATCTGTGAGGCACTCGATTCGAACACACCTCTCTCTGTATCCTCCTTCCTGCAAGTTACACACAGTACACTTACCCACTCTGTCACCTCTGTGGGGTATCTATTTTGGCGGTGTGAGAGTGGACTTGCCTATCAGGAATGCTGGAGTAGCATCCGTGACAAATCTCCTCTCCGTTTCTGGATTGCGTTATGTCACCAGACTATGTGATCTTTCCTCAGCCAGTAGCGGGTGACTGAATTCCTTCCGTAGAACACAGAGCGCTCTGTTTGAATGGTAGTCAGCGGACCACAAGTATCATCTATGTGTTTCGGCCTTAGCCTTTGTCAAAATACTCTAGATGTGGTCCTCCTCCCCTTTTAAAAGGTTTTTTGTGTTAACCATTTCAGTTCACCCTTGGTTTTCAACTATCAATCAAACTGCAACTTCCTGTGTTCCTCTCATATTAAACTCATACTTGACTTGTAATCCTTCTGTCAATTTTCTCTCTTCCTCCATTAATTGATTTAGAAGAAGATCACCACAGATCCACTAAAGAGTCAAAAGATGCTATTAGATGCAATGCTGAAGGAAAAAAAAAAGATAAAAGGTTTACTAACTATCAATTTGTATTAACACCATTCCCCAAAACACCCATATTTTATTTCCTCCCTAAAACACTAATTAACCCCCCAGGACGCCATATGATTTCAGGGATTAATTCTCTAACGTCCAACTTATAGATCATTTTCTACAGAGGTATGCGATAAACATTCCATCATACTTAAGAGACTCCACACATTTTCTTAAAAAAATAGATGAAATAAAATGGAAAGAGAACTATATAATGATGACTATAGATGTGAATTCACTCTATACAAATATAGACCATCAATTGGGGATAGAGGCAGTCAGAACATCTGTAAATATCCCAATCTCCTATTAGAACAAATAGATTTTCTCAGTGAATGTATTAAGTTTATTCTAAAGAACAATTATTTTTATTTTGACAAACAATATTATATCATAAAGGAGAGGAATATATACTGACAGTCTTGTCTGTATAAGTCCCAGTACTGCTGTGTCTCTTAATAGTGCAAATACAATGGTATCAGAATGTGCTGACGAACAGCAGTCTATATAGTACACTTAAATGTAGTACTTGTCCCCTGTCAGGTTAAGACTAATAGGTTGGTAACCTTTAAAAGTCAGTGTATGCTCAGCTGACAATGACTGTGTCTTATTGTGGGAGTAAAAGAATGTGCTACCGGCAAAGTGACTGTGAATCCGTTATACTCTATAAGTGACGTACCTCTAGAGCTGTTGGGGGGTTGCCGAATGCATATCAAAAAGGCGTGATGGTGAGAGTCTCACCTCTCCAAGGCGACTCTGTTGACTGTACCAACCAGGTGATACTACGTAGTCTGCGGTGCTGGGGGAATAAGTAAAGGTGGGTGTGTCACCTCTCTGTGTCGTCTGTGACTTAGTGGGTCCTGATAAGCTGATCGAGTCAGGGAGTACTCAGGAGTCCGTCTATGTATCTTCAGGTATAAGCTCTGTAGGGAAGCCCTTCCTTCAGGATGGCGTCAGAGGTACGTGAGAGAGTGCCGGTGAAACAATTAAGGTACGCTATGAGAGAAAGCTGGGAAAGTCTGAGTACAGGGTAAGGATGCGGATCCTAAATAGCTATCTCAACCGTAAATGCAAAGAACAAAAAAAGCAACAAGTAGTTTATTCAAGCTTGTAAGTGTTGCACACACACAGTAGAAGGGCAGCTGTGGAAGATCAGATGCGCTTCATCAGAGATCACAGGTGTCCCCCAGGTAAGTGCTTAAAAAAAGGAGCAACACCCAATGAAAAGACAGAAAACTATTTCAAACAATCATTGGTGCAAATAGTACATAGTGATTAATATTTATACATCACACTATCTACGTAACAATGGTAGATCTAAATATTTCATGCTAATAGACTTAAGTGAGAAAAATGCTTATAAATAGACTTGGGAAAAATAAAAATGAATATCGGTAAATATCACATATATCGTCTCAATTTGAAGACAACAAATAAGATATAAATACAATAGTGATAAAGCCTAAATACAAACTGTTACACCCTAATCAAAGCTAAAAGAAAAAGATATGAGCTTACTATGATACTGCTGTATGTAAAAAGATGGGGAAGTAAATAATAAAAATGGCATAGGAAGCTGGCATAATAGGACCAAGATAACAGCAGAAAAAAAAGACAATCCACAGAGTATCAACCAATTCCTCATTAGAGGGTAAGATATGGGGAAATACATTAGATAACAAATCAAAATTGAGAGTTCCTAATAATTAAAAAGGAGATAAGTATGCAATGGTAAATGGATATAATAGCTAAGCCTTGAGTCCGACTAAGTAAACTAAAGAATTAAAATAAATATAGAATAAGGTAGGCAATTCTGCAATTAAAAGAACAAAGGGAAAATGGGACACGTATACTAAGTGAACATACTGAACCTAAGGAGGAATAATAAGGACTAAGGGTAGATAGAGGCAAAGGGGAGAGGTAACTTAGTGGATAATGAGTATTTTATAAGGGTCCCTCTTCTGTCTACATTAGTCTATAAACAGATCAATGTCATATCTTTTATTGATGCCCTCTAGTTTGTAGCATAAATATCCAGAATGCCTCTCTCCTCAATAGCTTAGCTTTTCTATCTCCTCTTCTGATATCTCTCTTAATGTATTCTATACCTACAAATGTAAAAATATTTTTGACCCGTTCTCCATGTGAGCGAAAGTGCTTAGCCATGGGGGTCCTCGGTGTCTCCTCATCCAATGACAGCAAATGCTCTCTGATTCTGTCTTTTAAAAGGCGAGAGGCGATTCCCACGTACTGTTGGGAGCAGTGCTGGCATGTGATGAGGTACACCACATATGTATTGTTACAATCTATCCTGTTATTGATTATGTAGGTCTTGCCTGTTTGTGATGATCTGAATTCTCTTGTTCTTGTGGTATAGGAGCAGCTTTTACAGGTATGACCACATTTAAAGAAACCTATAGCCCTGGTGAGCCAATTTGTAGGTTTAGTGAAGAAAGGTTTCCTGACTTTGTCTCCTATAGTGGGAGCTTTTTTGGCTACAAATCTGATCTTTTGTTTAGAGATCATTCTGAGCTGTTCGTCTGAGTGAAGAATGGGTAAATATTTCAACACTATATTGCAAATGCTATGATATTGTCTGCTGTATTGGGTAGAAAAGACTATTGTGTCCTGGGTAAATGTGTCCTTTGGCCGTCTATTCTTGCCTGTGAGTAAGGTTTGTCTGTCTAGGCTTTCTACTTCATTCCGGATTCTGGTTAATGACTTTTTGTTTAGCCCCTTTCGTGTAAACGTTGCACAAGGAGATTAGCCTGTACCCTATATTACTGAATGGTAGAACAATTTCTACAGGCTCTGATAAACTGGCCCTTGCTATACCTCTAGTAATGTGTTTCACATGGCAGGAGTCAGCCCTTAAGATGGTATTACATGCCAGGGGTTTTCTAAAAATTGTAGTGTTGATCTTACTGTCCTTATCTGTAGAAAGAGAAAGATCAAGGAAAGTGGTAGTGTGGTCTTGTATGGTGTGTGTAAACCGAGGGTTAAAGTCATTATTATTCAGGTAATCTACCAATGATTCAGCTGTGAATAAATTAGTATCTTTCCATATGACGATCAGGTCGTCTATGTATCGAGCGTACAGTATGATGTTGTCCCTGAAGGGGAAGTCATCTACAAAGATGTGGTTGAGCTCCAACCAGCCCATGTATAAGTTGGCATATGCCGGGGCAAATTTAACCCCCATGGCTGTGCTGCATCTCTGTAGATAGAATTCCCCTCCAAAGACAAAATAGTTGTGTGATAGTAAAAATGTGGATGTGGAAACCAAGAAGCTAATGTAATCATCTGAGTGGGAAGTGTATCTCTTGATCATATGACCCATGGCCTCGACCTAGGGTGTGAGGGATACTAGAATATAAAGCGGCCACATCAATTGGGAGCCATTTAAATCCAGGTTGCCAGTCTACTTCTTCAATTTGTTGTATAAGGTGGGCACTCTCTCTAATATATACTGGGAGGGCCGTTACTATTGGCTGTAAGGATGAGTCGAGCCATGCTCCCAGCCTTTAACATAGAGACCCTATGCTCACCACTATGGGTCTCCCCATGGGCTGTTTAATGTTTTGCGTATCTTTGGCACTACTCTGAAAGAGGGCACCAAAGGGTCCTCTATCGAAAGGTAATTGGCTAATTCTTTTGTGAGGGTGGCCTTCTTTGATGTGTCTAAGAATGACAGTAGTTCTTCTTAAACCCAAATTTTTTCTTTCATGACTCAGATTTTAAACAACTTTCTAATTTACTTTTATCTATTTTGCTTCATTCTCTTGATATTCTTTCCTGAAAAGCATATCTAGATAGGCTCAGTAGCTTCTGATTGGTGGCTGCACGTAGATGCCTCATGTGATTGGCTCATCTATGTGTATTGCTATTTCTTTAACAAAAGATATCTAAAGAATGAAGCAAATTAGATAATAGAAGTAAATAGGAATTGTTTAAAATTGTATTTTCTATCTGAATCATGAAAGAAAATGTGGTTTAATGTCCCTTTAAAGGGACACTGAACTAAAAAAAATTATTTTGTGATTCAGATAGAGCATACAATTTTAAGCAACTTTCTAATGTACTCCTATTATCAATTTCTTTGTTCTCTTGTTCTCTTTATTTGAAAAAGAAGGCATCTAAGTTTTTTTTTTGTTTCAGAACTGTGGATAGCACTTTTTTATTGGTGGATGAATTTATCCACCAATCAGCAAGGACAACCCAGGTTGTTCACTAAAAATGGGCCGGCATCTAAACTTACATTCTTGCAGTTCAAATAAAGATACCAAGAGAATGAAGAAAATTTGATAATAGGAGTAAATTAGAAAGTTACTTAAAATTGCATGCTCTAGAAAATTACATGCCCTAAGGAGCTTCCGGAGGAGGAGCACAGGTGTGTGGTCAGGTGATGCACCTGCTCTGATTTCTCCTACCTACAAGCTGTTGGAGAAGAACCGTGCCTAAAACCCTCTAGCTTAGGGTGGCTTGTATTGCCGAACAACATCGCTGCTGGAAACTCTATAGTGCCTTGACATTGCACTAAAAAGCTGCCTGGAGCAGCCCTGAAAAGGACCTAATTCTGTACCAAAACTAATATCCCTACAAGAACACGGTTGCTGCCACACAGTCTCCCTATCAAGCCGGGGTAACTGATGGAAGAAAAAGTGCTCAACTAATTAACCGGCATATTAAATCTCTTGCTTATCGTTGGATAACCTGAGGGGGAGGACGGAGGCAAGAGGGGCTGCACTTACTTCAAGCTATCTGGGCACTGAGATCTTACCCGTCTCCCGTATGCAGCCTAAGTGAGTACCTAGGAATTGGAACTACCTGCACTACACGCCAGCGCTGCGGCTGGAGCTTTCCTGTGTTGGAGTGGCACGCCCCCTCCCACCGGTGCTGCGTGAGGGGGGGCCACTGTTGGTGGAGGCTCGTTGACCCTCGGTGAGGTACTGGTCCCAGGGAGGATAACGTGGAACTGCTGGGGTGGCAGTTACGTCCGCTTTTCCTCTCTCCTCTGCCCCCTTTTTTCTGTGTCTAGCCAAGGCGATAGGACTCAGGACTGCTCTCACTGTTTGCCGGTGGTGTGGTTGGAACGGCATATGAGTCCTATCCTTGGGAAAAGTTGAGTTGCCTCCTTAAACGCAGGGGGTGATAATATCGGAACCCCTACGTTATAGCCTGCTGACTTGTTTCCCGGCACCCGTTGTTTTCTTGGCTTGGAGAGATGCTCCCCCTCCCACCGGTGCTGCGTGAGGGGGGGCTGCTGTCAGCGGAGGCTCGTTGTCTTCTGCTCAAAATCTAGATCACACAGGAGGGGTAACGTAGAACTCCCGGGGTAACACCCGCAGCTATGTCTTTTTCTCTCATCTGCCTCTACTCTGGAATGAAAATATGTGGTGTTTATCCTACAGCGCTATATGTGGAAGACCTATGGCTCCTGTCCAAAGTGGGTCCCCAAATGCCCACAGATAGAATATAGGTTCAAAGAATAATAAGGTAGGAGCGCCAAAAATAGGCGAGGTCTAGGGGATAGAGAAAGTCTAAGTAGTGTTAGACCACAGATCGGAGTAACACTATATGGTTGGTATGATACTATTAGTAAACCACAGAGGTGATAGTACTATCATATGTGTGGATGAGATTGAGATGTGTATAGCACAAATAAACTCTAAAGGTTTATGTTATGTATCGGGATGTGTATACCACAGATCAACTCCGAAATTCTAAGTGAATATATCCCAGAACTTGATATAGGTTGTCTAGATACTGGAGTCAATGTCACCAGATGATAATGGTGGCACTAACTGAGTAGTGGACAAAGTGTAAATTTGCTGTATGACACACAAAAAATTCTAAAATTGTCTTCACAAAAATATCACAAAGTTTAATAAATATAGATCCATGTAAACATAAAAAATAAAATTGGTGTTAGCTAAAACAATAGCTACTGGCTAGAGCAAGTAATACTGTAAAATGTAACGTCTAAACATGAGTCTCACATATACATAAGTGGATGACAGTGGGGGCGTGAGTACGCTTATCAAATGAGCGCTAGCAGATGAATGCTAGCAGATTAATCTGCTACACATTAGACATATGACATAAAAATGCAAGCCCTTTTAGTGGGTAATCAAGTTGACGATACAATTGAAAATATAGTTACAACGTTAGTTATAAACAGCCTAAATAAAATCGTATAGAAAAACATTAGAATTAGTGATACCAATAGTGTTTTTGGAAGTATGGATACTTAGTTCCCAAAAATGTGATCTCCAAAAAAGTAATGATAAAGCAACAATCCATACAGGTGAAAAACAAACCAAATTAGTGAAAACGGTGTATCTGCAGAATGTTAATCAATCCAAAATTGTGAAAAAATTTGTATAACAGAAAAAAACGTTAACAACTAGTATGTGCACAAAACTAGTAAAGGTGATCACAAAAATGTAGAAGGTAAAAATAAGACTCAGTGTTCCTGGATGTTACTCCATGAAAAATGAATATCCCTTCAGTTACAATTCTACCGATGCGGGGTGTGTGAAGATAAAAGTGTAACCAAAAAATGAAATCACAAATGTACCAAAAAATAAAAATAAAATAGTTAAAAAAGAATCCGGGAAGTCCTCAAAATCTGTAAATAAAGAATAATAACATAGTGTGATACTGTTAAGGTATACAATAGTTAAAAGGAATAATGCTCACCATATACTTGTCAACGCGTTTCGGCCCACAAAAGAGGCCATTTTCAAGACTAACTTTCTCTATTTACAGGTTTTGAGGACTTCTTTTTTAACTATTTTATTTTTATTTTTTGGTACATTTATGATTTCATTTTTTGGTTACACTTTTATCTTCACATACCCCGCATCGGTAGGATTGTAACTGAAGGGATATTGATTTTTCACGGAGTAACATCCAGGAACACTGAGTCTTATTTTTACCTTCTACATTTTTGTGATCACCTTTGCTAGTTTTGTGCACATACTAGTTGTTAACGTTTTTTTTCTCTGTTATACAATTTTTTTCACAATTTTGGATTGATTAACATTCTGCAGATACACAGTTTTCACTAATTTGGTTTGTTTTTCACCTGTATGGATTGTTGCTTTATCATTACTTTTTTGGAGATCACGTTTTTGGGAACTAAGTATCCATACTTCCAAAAACACTATTGGTATCACTAATTCTAATGTTTTTCTATACAATTTTATTTAGGCTGTTTATAACTAACGTTGTAACTATATTTTCAATTGTATCGTCAACTTGATTACCCACTAAAAGGGCTTGCATTTTTATGTCATATGTCTAATGTGTAGCAGATTAATCTGCTAGCATTCATCTGCTAGCGCTCATTTGATAAGCGTACTCACGCCCCCACTGTCATCCACATATGTATATGTGAGACTCATGTTTAGACGTTACATTTTATAGTATTACTTGCTCTAGCCAGTAGGTATTGTTTTAGCTAACACCAATTTTATTTTATTTTTTATGTTTACATGGATCCATATTTATTAAACTTTGTGATATTTTTGTGAAGGCGATTTTAGAATTTTTTCTGTGTCATACAGCGAATTTACACTTTGTCCACTACTCAGTTAGTGCCACCATTATCATCTGGTGACATTGACTCCAGTATCTAGACAACCTATATCAAGTTCTGGGATATATTCACTTAGAATGTCGGAGTTGATCTGTGGTATACACATCCCGATACATAACATAAACCTTTAGAGTTTATTTGTGCTATACACATCTCTATCTCATCCACACATATGATAGTACTATCACCTCTGTGGTTTACTAATAGTATCATACCAACCATATAGTGTTACTCCGATCTGTGGTCTAACACTACTCAGACTTTCTCTACCCCCTAGACCTCGCCTTTTTTTGGCGCTCTACTCTGGAATGACTTGGTTCAGTATTGGACGCTTATTACCTAATCTATACTTCTCTCCTTGATGGGTTTTTTCCGAGCCTGCTCTGCCAGTTATCACTGATTTACACAGCTTATAAACTATGATAGCTGGCTTGAGACTGATATAAATAACAGCCATTCGTCTGTAATAGTATTGTAGTATTTAAAATTGTTATGTCTGTTCTCTTTTCCTGTTATTTTTTTTTCTTTTCTCTCTCATGGGTCTGATATTTAAAAAAAGAAAAAGAAAAAGAAAAGGAGAAAAAAAAAAAGAGGGTAAAATCGATTCTCCTTAACAAATATAAATCATTGCTTTGATCTCACTGGATATGTGGCCTAGTAATATAGAGGGGAGAATATTATATATCTTGCCTATATTTTACTTAAGATCATTTTGTTAGAATCTAGTTCTATATTATCATAAGACAACTATAAATTGAAGCTCAGACTATAATTTAAGAATCCCCTATTTTCTATCTTTTGTATATTACTCCCTGGAACTGTATGATATTAACTTGCAGTGGCAAGATGTGAAACAACGTACCATTATACCTCCTGAACTAGTTAGATTGTTACTAACTAATTGTTTTTTTCTCTTGTAAGGTGTATCCAGTCCACGGATCATCCACTACTTGTGGGATATTCTCCTTCCCAACAGGAAGTTGCAAGAGGATCACCCACAGCAGAGCTGCTATATAGCTCCTCCCGTAACTGCCATATCCAGTCATTCTCTTGCAAACTCTCAACATAGCTGGAGGTAGTAAGAGGAAAGTGGTGTAATATAGTTAGTTTTCTATTCAATCAAAAGTTTATTGTTTTTAAATGGTACCGGAGTTGTACTATTTTATCTCAGGCAGCATTTAGAAGAAGAATCTGCCTGCGTTTTTCTATGATCTTAGCAGAAGTAACTAAGATCCACTGCTGTTCTCACATATGTCTGAGGAGTGAGGTAACGTCAGAGGGAGAAAGGCGTGCAGGTTATCCTGCAATAAGGTATGTGCAGTTTAAGTTTTTCTAGGGATGGAATTTGCTAGAAAAAAGCTGCTGATACCGGATTAATGCAAGTTAAGCCTAAATACAGTGATTTAATAGCAACTAGTATCAGGCTTGCTATCAGAGGTATATACTCTGATTAATGTGCAATATAAAACGTTTGCTGGCATGTTTAATCGTTTTTATATATGCTTTGGTGATAACTTATTGGGGCCTAATTTTTTCCACATGGCTGGCTTGATTTTTGCCTAGAAACAGGTTCCTGAGGCTTTCCACTGTTGTAATATGAGTGGGAGGGGCCTATTTTAGACAGACATTCAGCTTCCCTCAGCAGTCCCCTGCATGCTTTAGGATATCTCTGAAGGGCTCAAAAGTCATATTGAGGAAGGTAAAGCCACAGTGGAGCTGTGGCAGTTGTTGTGACTGTTTAAAAAACGTTTTTTTTCAATTTGTTAATCCGTTTTTTGTATTAAGGGGTTAATCATCCATTTGCAAGTGGGTGCAATGCTCTGCTAACTTGTTACATACACTGTAAACATTTTGTTAGTTTAACTGCCTTTTTTCACTGTTATTTCAAATTTTAGTAAAATTTGTTTCCCTTAAAGGCACAGTAACGTTTTTTTTATATTGCTTGTTTAACTTTATGTAAAGTGTTTTCCAAGCTTGCTAGTCTCATTGCTAGTCTGTATAAACATGTCTGACATAGAGGAAACTCCTTGTTCATTATGTTTAAAAGCCATGGTGGAACCCCATATGAGAATGTGTACTAAATGTATTGATTTCACTTTAAACAATTTTTTATCTTTAAACAATTTATCACCAGAGGATTCTGGCGAGGGGGAAGTTATGCCAACTAACTCTCCCCACGTGTCAGACCCTTTGACTCCCGCTCAAGGGACTCACGCTAAAATGGCGCCAAGTACATCAAAGACACCGATAGCAATTACTTTGCAGGACATGGCGGCAATCATGGATAATACCCTCTCAGCGGTATTAGCCAGACTGCCTGAATTCAGAGGAAAGCGCGATAGCTCTGGGGTTAGACGTAATACAGAGCGCGCAGATGCCTTAAGGCCCATGTCTGATACTGCGTCACAATATGCAGAAGCTGAGGAAGGAGAGCTTCAGTCTGTGGGTGACATTTCTGATTCGGGGAAACCTGATTCAGATATTTCTACTTTTAAATTTAAGCTTGAGAACCTCCGTGTATTGCTTGGGGAGGTGTTAGCTGCTCTGAATGACTGTGACACAATTGCAGTACCAGAGAAATTGTGTAGACTGGATAAATACTATGCAGTGCCGGTGTGTACTGATGTTTTTCCAATACCTAAAAGGTTTACAGAAATTATTAATAAGGAGTGGGATAGACCTGGTGTGCCGTTTCCCCCCCCCCCTCCTATTTTTAGAAAAATGTTTCCAATAGACGCCACCACACGGGACTTATAGCAGACGGTCCCTAAGGTGGAGGGAGCAGTTTCTACTTTATCAAAGCAAACCACTATCCCTGTCGAGGACAGTTGTGCTTTTTCAGATCCAATGGATAAAAAATTAGAAGGTTACCTTAAGAAAATGTTTATTCAACAAGGTTTTATCCTGCAGCCCCTTGCATGCATTGCGCCTGTCACTGCTGCTGCTGCGTTTTGGTTTGAGTCTCTGGAATAGGCCTTTCAGACAGCTACTCCATTGACTGAAATACTTGACAAGCTTAGAACACTTAAGCTAGCTAATTCTTTTGTTTCTGATGCCATTGTTCATTTGACTAAACTAACGGCAAAGAATTCTGGATTCGCCATCCAGGCGCGTAGGGCGCTATGGCTTAAATCTTGGTCAGCTGACGTTACTTCAAAGTCTAAATTACTTATCATTCCCTTCAAGGGGCAGACCCTATTCGGGCCTGGTTTGAAGGAAATTATTGCTGACATTACTGGAGGTAAAGGTCATACCCTTCCTCAGGACAGGGCCAAATCAAAGGCCAAACAGTCTAATTTTCGTGCCTTTCGAAACTTCAAGGCAGGTGCAGCATCAACTTCCTCTGCTACAAAACAAGAGGGAACTTTTGCTCAATCCAAGCCGGGCTGGAAACCTAACCAGTCCTGGAACAAAGGCAAGCAGGCCAGAAAGCCTGCTGCTGCCTCTAAGACAGCATGAAGGAACGGCCCCCTATCCGGTAACGGATCTATTAGGGGGCAGACTTTCTCTCTTCGCCCAGGCTTGGGCAAGAGATGTTCAGGATCCCTGGGCATTGGAGATCATACCTCAGGGATATCTTCTGGACTTCAAAGCTTCCCCTCCTCAAGGGAGATTTCACCTTTCGAGATGATCTGTAAACCAGATAAAGAAAGAGGCATTCTTACGCTGTGTGCAAGACCTCCTAGTTATGGGAGTGATCTGTCCAGTTCCACTGACGGAACAGGGACAGGGTTTTTATTTAAATCTGTTTGTGGTTCCCAAAAAAAGAGGGAACCTTCAGACCCATTTTGGATCTAAAGATCTTAAACAAATTCCTCAGAGTTCCATCGTTTAAAATGGAAACTATTCGGACCATCCTACCTATGATCCAGGAGGGTCAGTACATGACCACAGTGGATTTGAAGGATGCTTACCTTCACATACCGATTCACAAAAGATCATTATCGGTTCCTAATGTTTGCCTTTCTGGACAGGCATTACCAATTTGTGGCTCTTCCCTTCGGGTTAGCTACAGCTCCAAGAATCTTTACAAAGGTTCTGGGATCGCTTCTGGCGGTCCTAAGACCACGAGGTATATCAGTGGCCCCTTATCTGGACGACATCCTGATACAGGCGTCAAGCTTTCAAATTGCCAAGTCACATACGAACATAGTTCTGGCATTTCTCAGGTCACATGGGTGGAAGGTGAACAAGGAAAAGAGTTCTCTATCCCCACTCACAAGAGTCTCCTTCCTAGGGACTCTGATAGATTCTGTAGAAATTAAGATTTACCTGACAGAATCCAGGTTATCAAAGCTTCTAAGATCTTGCCATGTTCTTAATTCTATTCCCTCGCCCTTCGGTGGCTCAGTGTATGGAAGTAATCGGCTTGATGGTAGCGGCGATGGACATAGTGCCATTTGCGCGCCTACATCTCAGACCGCTGCAACTATGCATGCTCAGTCAGTGGAATGGGGATTACACAGATTTGTCCCCTCTGCTAAATCTGGATCAAGAGACCAGAGATTCTCTTCTCTGGTGGCTTTCTCGGGTCCATCTGTCCAAGGGTATGACCTTTCACAGGCCAGATTGGACGATTGTAACAACAGATGCCAGCCTTCTAGGTTGGGGCGCAGTCTGGAACTCCCTGAAGGCTCAGGGATCGTGCTCTTCTAGCTTGGCCTCAGTTAGACTGAAATCTGATGAACCTCAGGTTTGCTGACAACATCACGACTGTGGCTTACATCAACCATCAAGGGGGAACCAGGAGTTCCCTAGTGATGTTAGAAGTCTCCAAGATAATTCGCTGGGCAGAGACTCACTCTTGCCACCTATCAGCAATCCATATCCCAGGTGTAGAGAACTAGGAGGCGGATTTTCTAAGTCATCAGACTTTTCATCCGGGGGAGTGGGAACTCCATCCGGAGGTGTTTGCTCAATTGGTTCATCGTTGGGGCAAACCAGAACTGGATCTTATGGCGTATCGCCAGAATGCCAAGCTTCCTTGTTACGGATCCAGGTCCAGGGACCCAGAAGCGGCACTGATAGATGCTCTAGCTGCGCCTTGGTTCTTCAACCTGGCTTATGTGTTTCCACCATTTCCTCTGCTCCCTCGACTGATTGCCAAAATCAAACAGGAGAGAGCATCAGTGATCTTGATAGCGCCTGCGTGGCCACGCAGGACCTGGTATGCAGACCTAGTGGACATGTCATCCTTTCCACCATGGACCCTGCCTCTGAGACAAGACCTTCTATTACAAGGTCCTTTCAATCATCCGAATCTAATTTCTCTGAGACTGACTGCATGGAGATTGAACGCTTGATTTTATCAAAGCGTGGCTTCTCCGAGTCAGTCATTGATACCCTAATACAGGCACGAAAGTCTGTCACCAGGAAAATCTACCATAAGATATGGCATAAATACCTTTATTGGTGTGAATCCAAGAATTACTCATGGAGTAAGGTTAGGATTCCTAGGATATTGTCCTTTCTCCAAGAGGGTTTTGGAAAAAGGATTATCAGCTAGTTCTTTAAAGGGACAGATTTCTGCTCTGTCTATTCTTTTGCACAAGCTTCTGGCAGAAGTTCCAGACGTTCAAGCTTTTTGTCAGGCTTTGGTTAGAATTAAGCCTGTGTTTAAACCTTGGTTCTTAAAGTTCTTCAAGGGGTTCCGTTTGAACCCCTTCATTCCATTGATATCAAACTTTTATCTTGGAAAGTTCTGTTTTTGATGGCTATTTCCTCGGCTCGGAGAGTCTGAGTTATCTGCCTTACAATGTGATTCTCCTTATCTGATTTTCCATTCAGATAAAGTAGTTCTGCGTACAAAACCTGGGTTTTTACCTAAGGTAGTTTCTAACAAGAATATCAATCAAGAGAGGTCAAAAAGCTTTGGCAACCTCTCTTTCTTTTTGGCTTCGGAGCGGGAAAACTTTTGGCTAGACTGGTAAAGCAGGATTTAGGTTCTCAGCTGATAGACTCCCTAAATAAAGAAGGTCAGACGTTTAGTTCCTCACAGGATCTTGTTCAAATCTTTTATGATTATTACAAGGGAATATACTCGGCCAGATTATCTAACTCTATAGAACGTCAGAAATTTTGGGGAGAAATCTCTTTACCATCATTAACACCTAGTCTAATTGAGGAACTTGAGTCTTCTATTACGGAAATAGAAGTTGCAAAGGCAATTAAGAATTTGGCATATAATAAGGCTCCGGGCCCAGACGGAATACCTAATGAGTTTTACAAAATGATACCCTCCACTATAATACCTTATTTAACTTTTTTATTTAAATGAATGAACCCACGCCTAATTTTACAGCTTCACATACATCTTTGATTTTAAAAAAGGGCAAAGACGCAAGAATGGTGGAATCATATAGACCCATAGCCTTGATGAATACGGACTACAAATTGTTGGCTACAATTCTTGCCCAAAGACTCCAATCTCTTCTTCCTTTATTAGCCCGGATCAGGCTGGTTTTATGAAGAGCAGGAACTCTGCAGCTAAAATAAGGGAACTCCTGTTTACTCTGGATTTCTTCTCGAATAGCATGGATGCTGATCGTCCAGGGGGGGAGGCACCTTAGACTTGGCAATTTTAGCTATAGACGCCGAAAAGGCTTTTGACTCAGTTCATCATGATCATCTTTTATTCTCATTAGAACAATTTGGACTGAAAGGTAATTTTGCTAAGTTCATTGAAAAATTATATCGTACAGCTTCTACAAGAATGATAGTGAATGGTCAGTTGTCTTCAGAGATATTTCTGCATAGGGAGACCAGGCAGGGGTGTCCTCTCTCCCGCTTCTTTTTAATATTGCTATCGAACCCTTTGCCATAATGATAAGACAGAGACTTGAGGGGATTGGGGTGGCTGGGCGGGAATTAAAAATAGCATTGTATGCTGATGATATCCTCATTTATCTGTCCAATACACGAAGAAAATTTACCTATTCTCTTATTAACTATAGAACAGTTCGGTTCTTTTTCGGGATATAAGGTAAATATAAAGAAATCTGAACTTCTTTGGATCAGGCAGACAGATAGCTCGCCCATAAATGTACCTCTCTCTATAGTGAATGACTCATTTATATATCTGGGTATAAATGTCTCAAGTAATCCTGATTCCTGGTACTTCCTGAACATTCTTCCTGTATTGAATAAGTTAAACTAGCTTTTAAGAATTGGCAGACTTTACCGTTGTCTTTATCTGGACGTATAGCAGCCTATAAGATGATCTTACTGCCAAAAATACTATATGTCCTTCAAAACACTCCCTTGATTTTAAGGAAGAACGATTTAAGTTTATTTAATTCACAGCTCCGGTCTTTCCTATGGCAGGGTAGGAAACCTAGAATATCACTTGTAAAACTCTCCCTTCCAATAGGATCCCGAGGTCTGGCTTTACCTGATCTAAGGGCGTATAATTATGCGTTTTTAATTCGCATCCTGGTGGACTGGCTATTTGGTCGTAACTATGTTACAAATAATGACTTAGAAAGCAGTATTTTGTACCCTTTCTCATCGATTGCGCTTATCCACCTCGACACCATTCATATCCCACCTCAAGTGAAACGATATAGATCTATACAGGGAGTGCAGAATTATTAGGCAAGTTGTATTTTTGAGGATTAATTTTATTATTGAACAACAACCATGTTCTCAATGAGCCCAAAAAACTCATTAATATCAAAGCTGAATAGTTTTGGAAGTAGTTTTTAGTTTGTTTTTAGTTAGAGCTATTTTAGGGGGATATCTGTGTGTGCAGGTGACTATTACTGTGCATAATTATTAGGCAACTTAACAAAAAACAAATATATACCCATTTCAATTATTTATTTTTACCAGTGAAACCAATATAACATCTCAACATTCACAAATATACATTTCTGACATTCAAAAACAAAACAAAAACAAATCAGTGACCAATATAGCCACCTTTCTTTGCAAGGACACTCAAAAGCCTGCCATCCATGGATTCTGTCAGTGTTTTGATCTGTTCACCATCAACATTGCGTGCAGCAGCAACCACAGCCTCCCAGACACTGTTCAGAGAGGTGTACTGTTTTCCCTCCTTGTAAATCTCACATTTGATGATGGACCACAGGTTCTCAATGGGGTTCAGGTGAACAAGGAGGCCATGTCATTAGATTCTTCTTTTATACCCTTTCTTGCCAGCCACGCTGTGAAGTACTTGGACGCGTGTGATGGAGCATTGTCCTGCATGAAAATCATGTTTTTCTTGAAGGATGCAGACTTCTTCCTGTACCACTGCTTGAAGAAGGTGTCTTCCAGAAACTGGCAGTAGGACTGGGAGTTGAGCTTGACTCCATCCTCAACCCGAAAAGGCCCCACAAGCTCATCTTTGATGATACCAGCCCAAACCAGTACTCCACCTCCACCTTGCTGGCGTCTGAGTCGGACTGGAGCTCTCTGACCTTTACCAATCCAGCCACGGGCCCATCCATCTGGCCCATCAAGACTCACTCTCATTTCATCAGTCCATAAAACCATAGAAAAATCAGTCTTGAGATATTTCTTGGCCCAGTCTTGACGTTTCAGCTTGTGTGTCTTGTTCAGTGGTGGTCGTCTTTCAGCCTTTCTTACCTTGGCCATGTCTGAGTATTGCACACCTTGTGCTTTTGGGCACTCCAGTGATGTTGCAGCTCTGAAATATGGCCAAACTGGTGGCAAGTGGCATCTTGGCAGCTGCACGCTTGACTTTTCTCAGTTCATGGGCAGTTATTTTGCGCCTTGGTTTTTCCACACGCTTCTTGCGACCCTGTTGACTATTTTGAATAAAACGCGTGATTGTTCGATGATCACGCTTCAGAAGCTTTGCAATTTTAAGAGTGCTGCATCCCTCTGCAAGATATCTCACTATTTTTGACTTTTCTGAGCCTGTCAAGTCCTTCTTTTGACCTATTTTGCCAAAGGAAAGGAAGTTGCCTAATAATTATGCACACCTGATATAGGGTGTTGATGTCATTAGACCACACCCCTTCTCATTACAGAGATGCACATCACCTAATATGCTTAATTGGTAGTAGGCTTTCGAGCCTATACAGCTTGGAGTAAGACAACATGCATAAAGAGGATGATGTGGTCAAAATACTAATTTGCCTAATAATTCTAAACTCCCTGTATATAATATAATCCTAGCCTGGAAAAAGATATGTAATTTGCTAGGATTAGAACACCGGGTGTCGAGATTTCTAACTTTTTTGGGGAATCCACAATTTCAGTCTGGAACAACATCTTCAATCTTTTTAAAGTGGAAGGCCCAAGGGCTTGTTAATTTCCTCCAGATGCTTGACAGAGAAAAGATGTGTGAAATCATTCGATGTTCTTAGGGTGGAATTTAATATTCCCCAGAGAAACTTTTTTTGCCTATCTTCAGGCTAGACACTATGCTATGAAGTTAGTGAATGAATATGGCTGGAACTGGTCACTAGGACATCTGGAGAACTGGTTTACCTTGGCTAAAAATGGACTTATGTCAATATCTCCATGTTATCTGATTCTTGTCTCCGATAGAGGCACAATTAATCTTGACAAAAATGCTATTAACTGGGCCATATTGTTATCTCAGGAAGTAGAATCTAAAATACCCTCTCTTTCAATTCAAGAGGTTGCTCTGACAACTCTCTCTGCCACATGGAGAGAATCTCACCTGAAGTTGCTACATATGACATACTTTACACCAGAAAAAGGAATTAGATGTGGCAAAACGAATTTCACGACCTGTCCCAAATGTTCGTTCCCTTCTGCAAATCTTCTGCACATGTTATGGACCTGCCCAAAAATTAAGAATGTATGGTGTAAAGTGCAATTTTGGCTATGTAAAGTATTAAAGCTCTCCTCTCTAAATCTGCTAGGTAGACATATAATTTTTCTTTTTCTTAACCCAGAAGATAAACAACTAAATGCTAAATTTATTAATATAACTGTATTGGCTGTCAGCTTATTTTTAAAAAATGGAAAACGCGTATGGTTCCCAGTATATCAGAAATTAAAAAATTGTTTAAAAAAACAACAATGCGTTCTTGAACAATATATTAATGTTGACAATTATGTTGACATTGTCAAGTTCTTTCTCAAATGGTCAGCATTCATAAAAGCTTTTTCTCCTACTGAAATGTAATATCTGATACACCCTTTATGTAATTCTGAACTAGTTTTGTTAGGGAGGTGGTGAAGGGTTCTCCTCCCCTCTTATTTTCCTTCTTCTTTCCCTACCCCATCTTTTTTTTTTTTTTTTTCCATCTCCCTTAAATTTTTGTCTTTTTTTTTATGGTGTTGTGTCTCTTGTTGTTTATTTTGTAGTGATATCTGTGTAAAAGTAAAAATTCAACAAGGTACAGAGTATTAAGAAGCATAGTGTTAATTCTTGGATTATTCTTTTTATTTATTTAAGGTACATTCAAAGAGTTGATGTGCATTTAGAACTTATAGTTGAATGTTTAATGTATATATACTTTATGTATATATCTGTTATACCCAAGGTATGGATTGAAAAAGTATTGTTCTTGTTTTTTTTATTTTCTATGTTTTTTTTTTCTATTTGATTGTTATGTTTCCTTGTTGGATATAAATAAAAATTAAAAAAAAAATTTAAAAAAATTGCATGCTCTATCTGAATCACGAAAGAAAAAAATTTGGGTTCAGTGTCCCTTTAAGTCAAAGTAGGATCAAAAGTCAGTCAGTCTGTGATATGTGTTAGGGTCACTCAGCTGTGATGAGGCTTCTTTAAAGGTAGTGTCTTATTTAGGATTACTACACCCCCCCCCCCCGTCAGCTTAGGTGACTACTATATGTTCAAGCTCTGCTGCATCTCATTGGTCCATACAAAGGCTAAGCGCTTTTGGCACATTGGTGATGTGTGTAGCAGTACAGCACCGAGTGTACAATGGGAAATGAATAACAATTATATCGATTCAGATTGGAGACTAGAATAGGAATACGCACCTCGCTACCAGGAGCATTAGTGGCTACTGCATTTCTGACATAATCTCTCTCCACAAACTGGCTGGACCTCTATAGGAAACCCGGCTACATCCGCAGGTATTTGATATCTGGGCCCTCTGAGGATATCCAATTGCCTTTGTGCCAAGGACACAGTGTGCTGGACCACTGTAAAGTTTCAGCCTGCTACACATGCACCAGCTGGGTGCTTTTTGTTTGTGAGTATCCTATTCATCTGTGCTGCTGTTCTCAATTTCACTGGCGATATTTGGCCATGTTGGCGCCTCTGTGTTTTACTCTTTTTTAGGTGACTACTATATCTTGGCTGTCTTGAACCTGTTAAGACTAGTCTCACTTGATAAGATAAGTTATGTTTAGGCTTACTGTGAGGACCCCTGAGAGTGTCATTGAGGGATAAAAGTTCTTTGTACTGCATCTTGATACTAGTACTTCTGGCTTGTACAGGGTAAAAATAAGAACGATCTTTGAATGACTCATACAGACAAGATTGTCAGTATATATTCCTCTCCTGTATGAGAATATTATTATTTTTATATATATATATATATATATATATATATATATATATATATATATATATATATATATATATATATATATATATATATATATATATATATATTTATATTTATTAATATATTAATCCTGCAGTCTTAAAAATATTACACAGACCAAGCTTACTATGGCCGATTTGAATGAGCCTACTCATACTGCTCCCACAGGGGTAATAAACGAAGAAAGACGTAGATACATTATGGCCTCAGCACTTAAGGGCAGCGACCTTTCACCTTCTGAACCTAATGAGGATAATTTATCCGCAGTGTTTTCTGGCTTAGAAAAGCTGAGATACAAGGAAACCAGTGTCTGGTGGGACAGAGTTCCCCGTGGTTTGAGGATCAAGAAGTTCCACCTCTTTGCCCTGCACATACCCAACTTTATGGAAGAGTGGAAGACTACACTTAGGTTTTCCACAACCCTTATGAATCAATTACTAAGATATAAGAAACATGAAAGAGAGACTAATGAATGACAACGGTATAATGGAATCCATCAAACCGATTGAATTGACTAAAAAATATAAGAACTTAAAAACCAACTGGAAGAGACTATCAGTAAATTGGATACTGATCTATCTAGTAGAAAAGTATCTAAATACAATCGTGATGTCAAACATTATGACCTAGATATAGTCTACTCATGGCAACAGCACAGGCCTACTAAGGGCAACAGATACAATAAGAATGGATCAGACAAGGCCAATAACAAGGGCAATAGACGTCACAGACACAACAAGAGAGTCACCTTTTAAAGCATTGACATGGACGCCAGTGACACAGACAGCAATGTCGACATCACAACATACTCCTTTTATTTTGGCTCCTGTGTCTAATGCTTCAATCACTGAACCTAATGTTAGTGACGCCACATCGTCTAGACAAACATTAGCCACATTAGTGAAGACCCCACAACAAACTAGTACCCCTTGGAATGAAAATCCCACACATAGGTACCCCAGCAGGGCCACTAACAAAACCAAAAAGAAGTAGAGAGGTTATTACCATCAGCACAAAATTACCTTACTTAATAAGGTCCTCACATTTGCACCTAGTACAGACTTTGATATATATTCAATCAGCACCATGATTGATGTAAACCTACTAGTAGGAAGGTTCACACTTAAGAAACACTTCTCAGGCACTGAAATCACCACACCGAATCAGGTCACCCCCTCAGAATCTTGCAGCAATAAAGTTGGGCTATTGTTCAAAGACCTCTGTGATTTGAAATAATTAATCTCACTACAAGTCACCAACATATGCACAACATCACCAGCAAATGTTTTTTCATTCAAAGATCGTTCTTATTTTTACCCTGTACAAGCCAGAAGTACTAGTATATAACTTTATCAAGATGCAGTACAAAGAGAACTTTTATCCCTCCATGACACTCTCAGGGGTCCTCACAGTAAGCCTAAACACAACTTATCTTATTAAGAGGGACTAGTCTTGAAACAGCTACAAGACAACCAAGACATAGTACTCACCCAAGCTGAAAAGAGGGGGGGGGGGTGTAGTAATCCTATATAAAAGACAGACTACCTTAAAGAAGCCTCATCACAGCTGAGTGACCCTAACATATATCACAGACTGACTTTTGATCCTACTTTGACTTTCAAAGAACTACTGCTATTCTTAGACACAACCATCGAAGAAGGCCACCTCACAAAAGAATTAGCCAATTACCTTTTGATAGAGGACCCTTTAGTGCTCTCTTTCAGAGTAGTGCCAAAGATACACAAAACATTAGACAGCCGACCAGGGAGACCCATAGTGGCGAGCATGGGGTCTCTTATGTGAAAGGCTGGGAGCATGGCTCTACTCAGCCTCACAGCCAATAGTAACGACCCTCATAGGATATATTAGAGATAGTGCTCACCTTATACAACAAATTAAAGAAGTAGACTAGCAACCTGGATTTAAATGGCTCACGATTTATGTGGCCGCTTTATATTCTAGTATCCCTCACACCCTAGGTCTTGAGGCCATGGGTCATATTATCAAGAGATACACTTCCCACTCAGATGATTACATAACCTTTTTGGTTTCCACATCCAAATTTTTACTATCACATAACTATTGTCTTTGGAGGGGAATTCTATTTACATAGATGCGGCACAGCCATGGGGGCTAAATTTGCCCCGGCATATGCCAACTTATACATGGGCTGGTTGGAGCTCAACCACATCTTTGTAGATGACTTCCCCTTCATGGACAACATCCTAATGTACGGTCGATACATAGAAGACCTGATCGTCATATGGAAAGATACTAATTTATTCACAGCTGAATCATTGGTAGATTACCTGAATAATAAATGACGTCAACCTTCGGTTTACACACACCATAGAAGACCACGCTACCACTTTCCTTGATCTTTCTCTTTTTACAGATAAGGACAATAAGATCAACACTACAATTTTTAGAAAAACCCAGGCACGTAATACCATCAAGGGCTGACTCCTGCCATGTAAAACACATCACTAGAGGTATACCCAAGGGCCAGTTTATCAGAGCCCATAGAAACTGTTCTACCATTCAGGAATATAGGGTACAGGCTAACCTCCTTTTGCAATGTTTACACAAAAGGGGCTACAACAAAAAGTCATTAACCAGAATCCGGAATGAAGTAGAAAGTCTAGATAGACAAACCTTACTCACAGGCAAGAATAGACATCCAAAGGACACATTTACCTGGGACACAATAGTCTTTTCTACCCAATACAGCAGACAATATCATAGCATTTGCAATAGTGTTGAAATATATACCCATTCTTCACTCAGACGAACAGCTCAGAATGATCAAATGTGTAGCCAAAAAAGCTCCCATTATAGGAGACAAAGTCAGGAAACATTTCTTCACTAAACCTACATAACACACAAATTTGCTCACCAGGGCTATAGGTTTCTTTAAATGTGGTCATACCTGTAGAAGCTGCTCCTATACCACAACAAGAGAATTCAGATCATCACAAACAGGCAAGACCTACATAATCAATAACAGGATAGATTGTACCACTGAATATGTGGTGTACCTCATCACATGCCAGCACTGCTCCCAACAGTACGTGGGAATCACCTTTAGCCCTTTAAAAGACAGAATCAGAGAGCATCCGAGGACCCCGTGGCTAAGCACTTTCGCTCACATGGAGAATGGGTCAAAAATCTTTTTACATTTGTGGGCATAGAACACATTAAGAGAGATATCAGAAGGGGAGACAGAATAGCTAAGCTATTAAGGAGAGAGGCATTCTGGATATTTACGCTACAAACTAGATATTCTAAGGGCATCAATAAAAGATATGACATTGATCTGTTTATAGACTAATGTAGACAGAAGGACCCTTATAAAATACTCATTATCCAGTAAGTATTTTCACTTTGGATAAGTGTTGCCCTTTTCCCTTAGTTCTTTTAATTGCATAATCGCAATTCTAACTTACTTTATATTTATTTTAATTCTTTAGTTTACTTAGTCGGACTCAAGGCTTAGCTTTTATATCCATTTCCCATTGCATACTTATTTCCGTTTTAATTATTAGGAACTCTCAATTTTGATTTATTATTTTCTAATGTATTTCCCCATATCTTACCCTCTAATGAGGAATTGGTTGAAACGCAGCGGATTGTCTTTTTTCTGCTGCTACCTTGGTCCTATTAGGCCAGCTTCCTATGCCGTTTTTATTATTTACTTCCCCATCTTTTTACATACAGCAGTATTATAGTAAGCTCATATTTTATTTTAGCTTTGATTAGGGTGTAACAGTTTGTGTTTAGGCTTTATCACTATTGGATTTACATCTTATTTGTTGTCTTCAAATTGAGACAATGTGATATTTACCAATATTCATTTTTATTTTTCCCCAAGTCTATTTATAAGCATTTTTCTCACTTAAGTCTATTGGCATGAAATATTTTGCGCTATCAATGTTACATAGATAGTGATTAATATTTATTTACTTGCACCAATGATTGTTTGAAATTGTTTTCTGTATTCTCATTGTGTTATGCTCCATACTTAAGCACTTACCTGGGGGACACCTGTGACCTCTGATGAAGCGAATCAGAGCATGCGCGAAACGCGTCAGATCTTCCGCAGCTGCCTTTTCACTGTGTGTGTGCGCAACACTTACAAGCTTGAATAAACTACTTGATGCTCCAGATTCCCGGACTTCTCGCTTGTTTTTGTTACAAACATTATTATATACAAGTGAAAGGAACAGCAATGGGTACCAAGTTCGCACCAAGCTATGCTAACTTGCTTATGTGGAGCTTTGAAGAAAGATTTATTCATGGTCAGCTTGGAGTTCGAACTTGATAAAAATATCATCAATAAACCTCTGATAGATTACCATCTGGGAATGGGACATGGAGTTACTACTCCTCTTCCTGCAAGACATTAGTAATAATGATAAGGGTCTATTCTTCACATATGAAATTAGTAAATAAAAAAAATAAAAAAGTTTTTTTAGATATAGAAATCAATATTGTAGATTCCTTAATTAAGACCAAGACTTATTTTAGGAAAGTGCATTTGATTAATACCTGACAGGCAAGTCCTGTCTCACACCGCTAAAATAGATACCCCATGGAGTGGACAGAGTGGGTAAGTCTACTGTGTGTTACTTGCAGGAAGGAGGATACGGAGAGAGGTGTGTTTGAATCGAGTGCCTCACAGATAAACCAATACCACCACTTCCAGTAAAACGTCAGTGAGTCCAGGGAAGTCTTTGGAAGGTGTATTAACCCTGGTGTGGGAACTGAAACTTTAACCCATTAAGGAGTTATTCATACTGCACGGAGCATATAGCTTCATTCTATTTACCCATTAACACCTAAGAGGTATGGGTATTTATTTGGACTTTCGTCTTAAGTACTTTTACTGTTTAATTGATGGAATAATATTGATGGTTCATCTTTTAATTATTGATTGTATGTACTTTGTCCACCAGTGGATTTATTAATACTTTTATTTTAATTGATTTATTTTTCATGATGCTTATGTAGTAAAATCAATTTGGATTATCCAGTCCTATTAGACATTTATTTGATCTTTATTGGATCTAGCTATTCAGCTTTTTATTTGTTGTTTCTCAGCATTCTATTACACCACACTTCCATTATGAAATTTAGTTTGTTCTCTTGGCATCTTTTCACAAAAAGCATACTTATATGGGCTCAAGAGTAGCAATGCACTACTGGAAGATAGCTGGCGATTGATATGTATCCACATAAGCCTCTTGTCATTGGCTCACCAGATGTGTTCATGGTCCCAGTAGTGTATTGCTCCTCTGGAGTTGACTTTACAGGGAGAGTAATGTCATAATTTAGACATAGCATACAATTTTAAACAACTTTCCAATTTACTCCTAATATTTAATTTACTTTCTTCTCTTGTTATTCTTTGCTGAAAGGTTTATCTAGGTATGCTCAGGAGCAGCAAAGAACCTAGGACACACACACACACATACATATACACACACAGTATATATACACAGATTGTCATTGGCTCTCCCATGTGTTGAGTTAGAAACCAGTAGTGCATTGCTGCTCCTTCACCAAATGATAACAAGAGAATGAAACAAATTTGATAATTGAAGTAACTGGAAAGTTGTTTCAAATTCTGTGTGTTACCTAAATCATGAAAGAAACAATTTGGGTTTCGTGTCCCTTTGAGTGTGTTTAAGTTAACTGTGCAGGAGATAAACCCATAATTATATGCAAGCAACAGTGCAATAATAAAAACACTTTAGGACAATTTCCATTGACACATGAATGTATACTTACATTGTTAGTATGGCATTTTTAGTTGCTTTTTTTCTATTGTTTTTGTAACATCTCTGTAAAATGCATAAATGTCCTTATTCCCCCATGTAATAGCTTTTTATATACCCATTTTGCTAGTGGCCTATATTACTACATACCTCCCAGTCATTTTGTAGATTTCAAAACTATTCTGAATTGAGGGATACGTCCGTTTTCCCAATGAGAACGTTTTCAATTTCCAAAACCTATCCGCGAGCTCCCGGTAGCAATTTGTGCTCCGAAAATTAACCAGAGATCAGATCTCTGGTTAATTTTCTAAAAGTGCCCCAAATGCCATCAAAATAGAGGGCATAATAGGTTTTTATAAAATAAAAAAATAAAAAAGTTGCATTTTTTTTTTTAAATAAAATAACTGCACTAGACAGTTTTGGGGCTTTAAAATTAGGAGTGGAGTGTTAGAAAAAAAAAAGTGGCATTGAAAAGTGCCTTTACATTGTGGTCTGTGGGAACTGTGTGTTCCCAGTAAATATATATGTATATGCTTATATACATATACAGTGCATATGCTCATATTAACACATAAATATATCTATAAATAGTCATATACATATATATTTACTAACTGCTGGCCATCGCACGTGTCTGGAGCACTATATGGCAGCAGATTTGAAAGAATGTTATTCATTTACAAGAGCACTAGATGGAAGCACTATTTCTTGCCATGTAGTGCTTCAGACGCCTACCTAGATATCTCTTTAACAAAGAAAGTTTGATAATATTAGTCAATTGGAAATGTTTTTAAAATTGTATGCTCTGTCTGAATCACAAAATATTTTTTTGTTTCATATCCCTTTAAGACATACACATGCTCCTGAGCCTACCTATACACAGTACACCAAGTAAATGTGATAATAGAAGCAAATTGGCAAGGTGTTTAATACTCTATCCAAATCATAAAAGTTTTATTTTGACTTATAAAGGGTCATAAAACAAGTAAGGATAGAGACAAAATAATATAATGTGTACTTTAATTACTTTACCTGCAAATTTATACTGCAGTGCCTCGCCATTAACCCTTTCTTTTTAGTTTCTGAATTGTAAAGCTCTAACTCCCCCCACACAATTCCATTTATAGCTGTATCTATGTTTATTGTTCTTTTGGTAAAATGCAAAAGTGCATAGGGATTATCTGCTGGAGCATGCCTAGAAGCTGGGAACTCAGTTGAAATACAACCCCTGTATCTAAACACTTATAAGAGGGGTGGAGTTGGCTGCTCTAGGCAGTCTAGCCATGTAATTCATTTAGCTTATTTTGAAAATTATTTTAAAATACTTGCCAGCAATTTTTAAACAATTTTTTTTATGCAAACTATTTTAATTAATTAGCCCTTTTAGGATATGCACAGATCTCAACCTGTTTTATAGCACTTTAATGTCGCATTAAATGGACTTTAAAAGGGATAGTAAAGTCCAAATTAAACTTTCATGATTCAGATAGGGTATGCAATTTTAAACAACTTTCTGATGTACTTTTATCATGAAATTTGCTTTGTTCTCTTGTTATTCTTAGTTGAAGGCTAATACTAGGTAGGCTCCTATGCTAATTTCTAAGCCCTTGAAGGTCGCCTCCAATTTGAATACATTTGACAGTTTTTTTTACAGCTAGAGGGTGTTCGTTCACGTGTTGCATATAGATAACATTGTTCTCACACACGTGTAGTTATTTAAGAGTCAGCAATAATTGCCTGAAATGCAAGTCTGTCAAAAGATCTGAGATAAGGATGCAGTCAGCAGAAGCTTAGATACAAGGTAATTACAGAGGTAAAACGTTTATTAATATTACAGTGTTGGTTATGCAAAACTGGAGAATGGTAAATAAAGTGATTATCTTTTTAAACAATAAAATTTTTGGTGTTTACTGTCCCTTTAAAGTGTGTGTGTGTGTTCTCCCCAGCAGTACCTATTTAATGGGCACTCCACCCAGCTACAATTCAACCCCTTAACGACCACGCACTTTTCCATTTTCTGTCCGTTTGGGACCAAGGCTATTTTTAAATTTTTGCTGTGTTTGTGTTTAGCTGTAATTTTCCTCCAACTCATTTACTGTACCCACACATATTATATACCGTTTTTCTCGCCCATAAAAAGGACTTTCTAAAGATATCATTATTTTCATCATATCTTATAATTTGCTAAAACAAAATGAGGAAAAAATGGAAAAAAAAAACAAAACAAAAAAAAAAAAAAAAAAAAACACACACTTTTTCTAACATTGACCCCCAAAATCTATTACACATCTACAACCACCAAAAAAACACCCATGCTAAATAGTTTCTAAATTTTGTCCTGAGTTTAGAAATACCCAATGTTAACATGTTATTTGCAAGTTATAGGACAGTAAATACAAGTAGCACTTAGCTATTTCAAAACCACTTTTTTTCAAAATTAGCGCTAGTTACATTGTTACACTGATATCTTTCAGGAATCCCTATAATATCCCTTGACATGTATATAATTTTTTTTAGAAGACATTCCAAAGTATTGATCTAGGTCCATTTTGGTATATTTCATACCACCATTTCACCGCCAAATGCGATCAAATAAAAAAAAAATGTTCACTTTTTCACAATTTTAGGTTTCTCACTGAAATTATTTACAAACAACTTGTGCAATTATGGCATAAATGGTTGTAAATGCTTCTCTGGGATCCCCTTTGTTCAGAAATAGCTGACATATATGGCTTTGGCGTTGCACTTTGGTAATTAGAAGGCAGCTAAATGTCGCTGCGAACCACACGTGCACTATGCCCAGCAGTGAAGGGGTTAATTAGGGAGCTTGTAGGGAGTTTATAGGATTAATTTTAGCTTTAATGTAGTGGACAACCTAAAGTATTGATCTAGGCCCATTTTAGTATATTTCATGCCACCATTTCACTGCCAAATGCGATCAAATAAAAAAAATTGTTCACTTTTTTACAAACTTTAGGTTTCTCACTGAAATTATTTACAAACAGCTTGTGCAATCATGGCACAAATGGTTGTAAATGCTTTTCTGGGATCCCCTTTGTTCAGAAATGGCAGACATATGACTTTGGCGTTGCTTTTTGGTAATTAGAAGGCCGCTAAATGCCGCACATGTGTATTATGTCTAGCAGTGAAGGGGTTAATCAGGTAGCTTGTAGGGAGCTTGCAGGGTTAATTTTAGCTTTAGTGTAGTTTAGAGATCAGCCTCCCACCTGAGACATCATACCCCCTGATCCCTCCCAAACAGCTCCCTTCCCTCCCCCACAATTGTCCCCGCCATCTTAAGTACTGGCAGAAAGTCTGTCAGTACTAAAATAAAAAGGTATTTTTGAATGAATTTTTTAAGCATATTTACATATGCTGCTGTGCAGGATCCCCCCCTTTGCCCCCAACCTCCCTGATCCCCCCCAAACAGCTCTCTTACCCTCCCCCTCTGCCTTATTGGGAGCCATCTTGGTTACTGGCAGCTGTCTGATAAAGGCCTAGATTAAGGCCGAAACGCGTCGACTGATTTTTGGTAAGCTCTATTCCATTTATGTACTACTAATCTGGAGTTATCTGCACTATATTTGTTTTTTCACATTTTTAGGTGGATACCATTTCTCCTTGTTTGGTTTACATAGACATTTGATCATCAGGTTCATTTTGGTGGGCCCCACACCTCTTCATCCCTCACATATTTGAACAGCAACGCTTTTGGAGATCCGTTGAGTACTATCTGACCCAATAGGATCTGGGTGACTATTAATGTTTTTTTACCATTTTTTATCTTTTGGAATATTTATATATTTTTATTGATTTACATTCACACTTTTACACGCATTTTTAATTTTTTCCTTTTTGTCATCACCAGTTTTTTCAAAACCAATCTTTATTGTTGCACTGACCACCTTTTTGATCACCGGATTCATTTGTATTTATTGTTGATACCACCACACAGGAGTTTATTTCAAGGACATTTTTTCTTAAATTTCCCTTTCGGGTCCCTGACCCTACACCATTGGAACATTTGCATATTTGGATTTTATTTCTCTTGTTTTGGAGCCTGAGACTTATGTGATAACCCATTGTTTTTACTATAGTTTTATACAGTTTTTATTAAGTTTTTATTACATTTTTATATATTGTTATTGGATTTCTGTACACTGTATGCAACAATTATTGTATACCATTTTCATTGTATAACATTTCTTCATGGATCCATGAACTGTACCCATTTGTTTTATTGTAATATGTGTAAAATTAAATTAAGTTTTTATATCCTATATTTTTCCATCACCTTTATATCCCTTTGCCTCCTCTAGTAGGCGCTTGGGGGTTTCTCATTTTTAGCTCCCCCCACAGACCAACCCCCCATCCCCTGCCTGATCATTTATATAATTTTTCCCACTTTTCACAACAAAATTTCTGTAGTGTAGCGGTTCCCACCCGCTCCCTCCCTATGCACACGCCCGTGCCCCCGTGTCCATGCCCGCCCCTGACGATCCCGCCCTCCTCTTGCATCATCAGATGCATCGATGGCCGCCACCCGCCTCCCACCCACGATACCGGCCATCGATGTCCAGTGCAGAGAGGGCCACAGAGTGGCTCTCTCTGCATCAGATGGCCAAGGAAGGTTATTGCAGGAATGCCTCGATATTGAGGCATCCCTGCAATAACCGGAAAACAACTGGAAGCGAGCAGGATCACTTTCACCGCTTTCCAGACCAACGAAGAACAGGGTACATCCTCTGTCGTTATCTGTATTTTTTTTTTTTTTTTTTTGAGGACGTACCCTGCACGTCGTCGGTCGTTAAGGGGTTAAGCCAATAATAAGCTAAAATGAGCTAATTCAATTGCTAAAGGTTTTGTTGCATAACGTATCATTAAATCAATTTGTGTTAAATTATCCAATTTATTTGTGATTTGGATAGCTTCAGTAACACATATATATATTATATAAAATAGAAAATGTTACAATATTGCAAAGTACTACACTGCTGCCATATGGTTTCATAATGCCACCCATAATTAAAGGGACAGTCTACTGCAAAAACAAGTTAGACGAAGTAATGTTTTAAAAGCATTTTGTTTGCATTATCTATCACTAGGAGAGTATTGCAGGGTCAGAATTCTGGATTGTGCAGTATCCAATCCAGCCTCTCTGAGGGTAATGGTAAAGACATTTAGTTAAATAGTTAAATTAAAGAGACAGTTTACTCAAAAATGTTCTCCCCTTTAATTTGTTCCCAATTATTTACTTTACCTGCTGGAGTGTATTAAATTGTTTACAAGTATTTTCATTACCCTTATATTGGCATTTGAAATAGTTTATTTAGCCTGAGGTATCCCCACCCACCCTGAAAGTTTTTGGCCTTAAGGCCAAGCTGTGTTAACACAGCCAGTAGAAGAAATTACACTCCCAGTGGGTTATAGAAGAGATAAGGTAATAAAATGTTAATTTTCAATTGTTTGCTACAAGTATTGGTGATTGATTTATGGACAGATATAAGATAAAGAAGCATGTTTATGTACACAATGTGATAAAGTAATGATATCTGATTATACCAAGAAGCTCAACCCATTTTATTAGGTTGTGGCTTTAAAAACACAAAATCAACTAATTCACATACACAAATAAGCCTTAAAAAAGCAAATCTCATACATTTTATACTCTGCAGCTAATAAAAAAAGTAATTGGAAACACATTAAGGGAAAAACAATTATAGTATACTGTCCCTTTAAGGAAAAACTGGCAGCTAGCTCACAGAAGTGCAATGCTGCTCCTGAGACTACCCAAGTACACTTTAAAAAAAAAAAAGATAAAAAGAAAACTAAGCAAACAAATTAACAGAAGTAAGTTGAAAAGGCCCTTAAATTTTTTTATCTTTAATGTCCCTCATTTTAATAAATCGGTTAGAGCTTTATGACATGTTTCAGCATTCTCATAATGGAAGGAAAAAAGTTACCCCCCGCAAAAAAATAAATAATATATTTTGAACCTTAACTTGCTCTTGCATTCAAAGAAATATTTTAAACATATTAAAAACAGCAATTTTTTTTAATATAATTTGCATTGTTTTGCAGTTCCAGGACAAAACCTATGAAAAGTCTTGAGTATTGTTTACTTTTTATCTTCATTGCTGTTGCGAGATAGGGGCATATATAGATTAGAACCTACACTGATCAAGCAATCAATGTGTAGACTGTAGCAGGGAAAGACTTCTGAAGTCTGGATTAATGCTAAAGCCGTGGTAATATTAAATTACAGTGAAATGAGCACTTTAAATAATAAAGGTAGATTGCAAAAAAAATTGCTACGCATAATCAATTTTTATTTTAGCTTTCTTAAGATATGAAACCTTGAAATGTTCTTTAATGAATCAGATAGAGCCTCCAATTTATCACTATTATCTAATTTGCTTTGTTCTCTTGGCATTCTTTGTTGAAAAAAAAACCTAGGTAGGATTAGAAGCTAGCTGCTGATTGCACATTCATGCCTTTTGTCATTGGCTTAATGATTTTGTTCATCTAGCTCCTAGTGCATTGCTGCTCTTTTAATTAAAAGGACAGTAAAGTCCAAATTAAACTTTCATGATTCAGATAGGGCATGTAAATTTTAAACAACTTTCCAATTTACTTTTATCATCAAAATTGCTTTGTTCTCTAGGTATTCTTAGTTGAAATCTAAACCTAGGTAGGCTCATATGCTAATTTCTAAGCCCTTGAAGGCTGCCTTTTATCTCAGGGCATTTTGAGTTTTTCACTGCTAGAGGGCGTTAGTTCATGTGCGCCATATGGATAACATTGTGCTCACACCCGTGGAGTTATTTAAGAATCAGACTTAATTGCCTGAAATGCAAGTCTGTCTAAATAACTGAAATAAGGGGGCCATCTCCTGAGGCTTAGATACAAGGCAATCACAGATGTAAAAAGTATATTAATATAAAAACTGGGGAATGGGATTATCCATCTTTTTAAACTACAAAATTTTTGGCGTTTACTGTCCCTTTCACTTAAAAATGTATGTTCTATCTGAATCATGAAAAGGGAAAAAAAATAGTTTCACGTCCTTTTAAGGAGAATCCAATTTACGTTTTATATCCCTTTCAGTTTTGAATTGATATTAAGCTACAGCTGAAACCAGGAACTACACTACTTTTTCAGGTTTTAGTGAAAACGGACACTAAATTTACAAAATTCGTGCAAACGTACACATGGCTAATTACGCGTTTATTCTTCCCTTGATCAAACAAACCAATTAAACTGCGCTCCCTGATGTAGTTTTTTGTCACTAGTAAGCTAAGCTCTATTATGTTCTGTTAGTTTAACCCCTTAACGACCAAGAACGTGCCAGAAACGTCCTACAAAAAAACACCCTTAACGACCAAGGATGTTCCTGGCATGTCCTCTGGTGTTTGAAGCTCTGGAAGAGATGCTGATCGCTTCCAGGGTATTGTAGTGATGCCTCGATATTCAGGCATCACTGCAATACCCTTTTTACCCCACCGATACAGAGAGCCACTCTGTGGCCCTCTCTGCATCGGCCATCAATGGGGCCGATCGTTGGTGGGAGCTGCAGTAGGGAGGCGGGTGGGCGCCCCCTTGAAGTCGTCAGCCGTCTGCGATATCTTGGACCCTGTCGGCAAGTGACGCGGTTGCGGCGGGGTGGAGGATTGTGTGCGTGCCGCATTTACACGGCAGCAGTTAAAATCAATGTAAAGGAGGGAGAGGGAGGGTGGGATCAAACGTGCTGGGGAAGGAATCAGGGAGGCAGCTACACTACAGAAAATATATGGTGCTGACGTTGGTGGCGTGGGAGGCGGGTGGGCGGCCCATTGCCAGTACCCAAGATGGCGGCAAATAGGTAGAGGGGGGAGGGATCCTACACAGCAGAATAAGTTTCTAAAAAAATAAATAAATATTATTTTAGTACTGGCAGACTTTCTGCCAGTACTAAAGATGGCGAGGACAATTGTGGAGTGGGGGAGGGAACAGAGCTGTTTGGGAGGGATCAGGGGGTGGAATGTGTCAGGTGGGAAGCTGATCTCTACACTAAAGCTAAAATTAACCCTGCAAGCTCCATAATTAACCCTGCAAGCTACCCAATTAACCCCTTCACTGCTGGGCATAATTTGCATGTGGTGCGCAGCAGCATTAAGAGGCCTTCTAATTACCAAAAAGCAACACCAAAGTCATATATGTCTGCTATTTCTGAACAACGGGGATCCCAGAGAAGCATTACAACCATTTGTAAATAATTTCAGTGAGAAACCTAAAATTTGTGGAAAAGTTTGTGAAAAAGTGAGCATTTAAAAAAAAAAAAAAAAAAAAAGTTTTATTTGATCGCATTTGGCGGTGAAATGGTGGCATGAAATACACCAAAGAGCCTAGGTCAATACTTTGGGTTGTCTACTACACTACAGCTAAAATTAACCCTACAAGCTCCCTAATTAACCCCTTTACTGCTGGGCATAATACACGTGTGGTGCGCAGTGGCATTTAGTGGCCTTCTAATTACCAAAAGGCAACACCAAAGCCATATATGTCTGCTATTTCTGAACAAAGGGGATCCCAGAGAAGCATTTACAACCATTTGTGCCATAATTGCACAAGCTGTTTGTAAATAATTTCAGTGAGAAACCTAAAGTTTGTGAAAAAAAATGTGTCAAAAAGTGAACAATTTTTTTTTTTTTTTATTTGATTGCATTTGGCGGTGAAATGGTGGCATAAAAAAAAAATATCAAAATGGGCCTGGATCAATACTTTGGGATGTCTTCTAAAAAAATATATATACATACATGTCAAGGGATATTCAGGGATTCCTGAAAGATATCAGTGTTCCAATGTAACTAGCGCTAATTTTGAAAAAAAGTGGTTTGGAAATAGCAAAGTGCTACTTGTACTTATTGCCCTATAACTTGCAAAAATAGCAAAGAACATGTAAACATTGGGTATTTCTAAACTCAGGATAAAATTTAGAAACTATTTAGCATGGGTGTTTTTTGGTGGTTGTAGATGTGTAACAGATATTGGGGATCAAAGTTAGAAAAAGTGTGTTTTTTTCCATTTTCTTCATCATAATTTTTTTTAAAAAATTTATAGTAAATTATAAGATATTATGAAAATAATGGTATCTTTAGAAAGTCCATTTAATGGCAAGAAAAACGGTATATAATAATATGTGTGGGTATAGTAAATGAGTAAGAGGAAAATTACAGCTAAATACAAACACTGTAGAAATGTAAAAATAGCCTTGGGTCCCAAACGGACAGAAAATGGAAAAGTACTGTGGTCCTTAAGGGGTTAATGCAGACACACCTTCACTTTCTCTGCAACATTATTTCCCATATACCCCCTGCAATATGCAACAAGTTATTTGAATAAGGAATATGTTTTCACTTTCTAATCCGGTTGTACAGTTGGTGTACTATCCTGCGGTAGCATCACTAAGTAAACATTTAAAGGGCCAGTAAAGACAAATTAAAGTTTCATGATTCAGATAAAGCATGTTCTTTTTCTATGCACATTTTCAGAGGCTGCGTCTCCTACTGAGCATGTGTAAAAGAGTATGCATTTTGTGATTGGCTGATGGCTGTCACATGATACAGGGGAGGAAAAATTGGATTAATTTTGAAACGAAATATTCTACTGCTCATTTCAAATTCAAATTAAGTGCTATTGCATTGTTTTCTATTATGTATGGGATAGTTATTCAATTATACTGTGTTAAGTGGTCCTTTAATATTGCCTTTATCGTTTCTTACCCAACATCAATGTAAAGTGGAGAAGTAATTGGCAAATCACTGCTTTTTTTTTTTTTTAAATTACCATCTTTATTGATTGCAAGTACCAAATAAGAAAAGGTTACAAACAACGGTACACTTACCGTAAAAGCGATACAATATAATAGGTGTACTTTCAGTAGCAAGGTAGTCCCAGATGGTGTTTTTTAGACTAAATATGACGCATCACAAACAAAAGTAAAGAATAGAAAAAGAACAATGAACGGAAACAAAACAAGAACAAAACATTACTGACCAATGTTACATTCACAGCTATTAGAGAGAATTGCATATGCTGAGTGAGATTGAGCTGGTGACCAAGTCTTATCCCCTCTATCTTGGTTCCGTAATTGGGTGATAGATTAAGGGTTTAGGCTCCTTTCAATTATATCATTAGTTGAAGCCCCCACCAGGTTTATAGAGAAGCCTATGTGTTAACTCCTTCCAGTAAGGGGGGAGAAGGGTCCCTATCTCCACGCACCACATTTGTGTCAAGGTCTTGGCGAGGCGCAGTCAAATTGGGCTGGGGTCTAGTCATTGTCAGTGATTCTTCCCATAGGAATCTCACATTATGGAAAAATTCTAGCCTAAGTCTTTTAAGATAGCCAAATTCCTCAAGGCTCAGCAGCTCTTCAGTTTTGACTAACCACATTTGTCCAGTCAGAAGAATAGGCGATTTCCATCTCAAAGCTATCAGGGCCTTGGCGCTATTAATTCCGATCTGCAATAATTGTCTCCTAAGCTTGCAGGGAACTTGGGGGGGGGGGGGGTTGTTAAGCAGTGCTACCTGAGGTGTGAGGCGGAGGTCTGTGATTAAGCTGTTTCTAAAATGTTCCTCAATGTAGAGCCAGAGTTGTTTAACAAAGTCGCATTCCCACCACATATGAAGGTAACCTCCTCTTTTCCCACAGCCCCTCCAGCATAAGTCACTAGAGTTTGGGTAAATAGATCGTAGTTTTGTCGGGGTTAGGTACCAGAGTGTTAGTACTCTGAAGTTTAATTCTAGGATCTTTGGTGAGGTTGAGGATTTTTTAGTATGAAGAATTATTGATCCCCAGTCCTCTGTGTTAAAGGTGTCGCCCAATTCCCTGTGCCAGTTAGTAGTGTATGAAGGGAGTTCCTCTCTCATGTACGTCTGTAGTATGCCGCGCATTTTAGAAAGCGTGTGGGGCATTGGAATATTGGTTGAGCAAAGCTTCTCGAATGTGGTCAAGGGCCTCAAAAAGTCTGTCTTATATGGTGTAGTAAGGAGAAAATGTGTGAGCTGCCTATATTTTAGCCACAGATGGTACGCACCATGTGCCACCTCTTTTAGTTCTTCTCTGTTCTTAAGTTTACATTCTCTTATAAACTCCGCTAAAGGGGTGGTGTATCCCCATTCAACCCTCCTTTGGAAGTTCTTATCTAGTCCTCCTGTAAGTTCAGCATTGAGGGGGACAGGAAAAAGGGGGGGGGGGATCTAGGCCCTGTGATGTCTCGTCTTTTATGTTTAATTGTGTCCCATGTCTCAAAAAAGTGTGTATAGGAAGCGTCATGCAACTTGGAGGTCTCAAGGACCTAGGGACCCAGCATAAAGCCCCCACTGAGGGAACCTTTAAGATCTGAGAGTCTATTGCTATCCATGCCTTGTGCTCTGAGGACGCGTGCCAACAATACACTCTCTGAAGTACAATGGCATCTAAATACATCTGAAGATTCGGTAGACCCAGCCCACCTGCCAGAGTAGTTCTGTACATCGTAGCTTTGTTTACTCGGGGTTTGCTAGAGCCCCAGATGAACCTGTTTATGTGACCTTGGAGCCTCAGTGGGAACCAACCAGGCAGCGCTACAGGGAGAGCTTGAAGTATATATATAGGATTCTTGGTAAGGTTGTCATTTTTATGCACTGTATTTTCCCCCACCAAGACAGGGGTTTAGTCGCCCAGGAATTTAAGTCTTTTTGTGTTAGTGACAAGAGATCTTCAAAGTTTTTTTTAAAAAGGGTGGTGGGGTTGGGAGATAGATGAATACCTAGGTATTTTATGGAGTCTGTTCTAAGCGTTAGTGGGCAGATTTCTGCAAGTTTCATAAAATCTTCTCGCCGAAGAGAAATGTTCAGTAACTCTGATTTGGTTGTGTTTACCACAAAATTAGAATGGGTTCCAAATCTGTGTAATTCATGCATGATTGCCGATAGGGACTGTGTTGGGTCTGTGATAGTGAAAAGAACGTCATCCGCATATAAGGCGACCTTGAAATTATGGGGGCCAATTTCCACACCCTTTATAGAGTGATTATTGCGGACATGCGCTGCTAGTACTTCCATGGTAAGTACGAACAAGAGGGGGGACAACGGGCAACCCTGTCTCGTCCCATTCCTGATTTGGAACGGGGGAGAGAGGACACCATTTGCCCGTACTCTCGCAGTGGGGTGTGCATACAAACTAAAAATTTTACTGAGCATCTGGGGTCCCAGTCCAATCTCCAGTAGGGTTTCTCTAAGGAACTGCCAATCGAGCCTGTCAAAGGCCTTCTCAGCATCTGTTGCCAAGAAGACCGTCGGGATATTATGACATTTGGAGTAGGACATAAGGGTCAGGGCTCTTATTGTATTATCCCTGGCCTCTCTGTGGGGGATAAATCCGACCGGATCGGTATGTATGACGTTTTCAAGTAATTTGTTCAGTCTCTTAGCTAGGATCTTACCCAAGATCTTGAGATCTACATTTAGCAGTGAGATGGGCCTGTAGCTTCTAGGGTCTGTGGGAGTTTTGCCAGATTTTAAGATAACTGAGATGTGGGCTTGTTGCATCTCTGTGGGGAGCGCGTGGCCGTCATCTAGGGTGTGAAATAATTTTAAAAGGTGTGGGGCGAGGGAGGATCTGTATATTTTATAATAAGTACCGGTAAATCCATCGGGGCCTGGGCTTTTTTTGGAAGGAAATTTCGCAATCACCGAAAGAATTTCTTGGAGGGAAATGGGTGTTTCAAAGTCGTCTCGCAGCTGTGTTTGTATTTTAGGGAGGTTAGCCTCTGTGATGTAGGCTTGGAGAGTGGTCAGCCTGTTCGGGGAGCTGGGTATCTGTAAATTATATAACAGTGAGTAATAACTTCTAAACTGATTCGCTATTTCCCCACTATCTATCAGTTGTTGGCCTAACGGCGTCACTATTTTGTTAATGTGGGACTTTGTATGCTGTTGGTTCAATAACCTAGCTAGTCTGGGCCCTGCTCTGTTGTTTTCGAAGAAATACATTTTCTTCAGTGCTAATGCCTTTCTCTGTGCTTCTTTGGATAGTATGTTATTAATTTCTAGCCTAGTCTTCATAACCTGTGATAGAAGTGTTCTGTTAGAAGGATCATGTTTGTGTTGTGTTTCTAGACCGTGTAATTGTGCAGTTAACAAAGCTATGGAGAACTGATACTGTTTTTTCAATCTAGTTTTTTGTTTTATACATCCCCCTCGAATAAAGGCCTTATGTGCTTCCCACACATAGCTAGGGTGTGAGTCACCGTTATCATTAAATTGGAAGTATTCAGAGATTGCTGTTTGTAACTTTTCTTGGATTGGGGGGTAGTGAAGGAGTGAGTCATCTAATTTCCAGGTAAAAGTTGTGTTTGGTGTGTCAGGCCACTCCAGAACCATGCTTATGGCGGAGTGGTCGGGCCAGGCTGTAGGTTGGATGTCAGAATCTTTCAACAGGGTTAGGTGATTCTGGTCAATGAACAGATAATCTATACGGGTGTAAGTTGCCCAAGGGTGGGAGTAAAAGGTGTAATTGTTTTGTGTCGGGTGTTGTATTCTCCATGCATCTAAAAGGCCCAATTCTTCCATACAGGTAAGAAGTGTGTTCGGCGCCCTGGTTCTAGACTGTCCATATTTTGTGGAAGAGTCCATGGTTGGGTCTAGTGTGGTGTTAAATTCTCCACCCATAACTATTTGGCCCCGCCTATGTTCCAAAACCAGGGATAGCATTTTTTGGAAAAAACTTTTTCTGCGACTAAAGGGGGCATAAATATTAACTAGAGTAATTGGATTATTAAACAAAAGCCCTACTAGAATAATAATCCTGGCTTCTGTGTCTACGACCTTATTGTGCAACTGAAATTGCAAGTGTTTATGGAGTAGTATGCTAACCCCCTGCTTCTTAGAGAGGTATGCGTTATGGTAACTAACAGGGAAATCTCTTGATGTCAGGGAGGGTTCTGAACCCGCTACGAAGTGAGTTTCCTGTAAAAATATGATGGAATGGGGGGTTTTAGCGAAATGTTTTAGGGCAACAGTGCGTTTATTAGGTGAATTAAGGCCCTTAGTGTTTTGGGATATAATCTGTATATTAGGAACCGTCATGATTTTTAATGGTAGTGGGCACCCGCTGAGTCTGTCTTACCTGAAAAGGGGGGATGCGTGGAGTATATAGGGACCCTCTGTATTCAGAACACAGCAGCATGGCTGTAGAAAAGTGTGGACAGTCAGGGTCGACAAAGCTACAAAAACCTGGAAGCGGAAATCTAGGAGGAGTAAGCATAGCAATACAATCGGTCAGTATAACAAACAAACAAAAATAGACATGTAAATAGAACAAGTAAAACACAATAAAAACATTTCCATCACTATTCATTTAACAGAACAAACAGATAATGGGTGAGCGGGGGGGAAACTAAGGCTGGTGACTTAGCCTTCAACTCACTAATGGGCATAAATGGGCTAGTGTAATCATGTTACTAAATGAAGTCTGTTTCAATCAACTGGGTCCGTAGCAAAAAGGCTGTAAAGACATAATAATAAGTCCCGTATCCAAACTATGTAATTATCTATGGATAGAGGAAGTGAGAAAGAGGGAAAGGGGAGAGAGGATGAGATGAGTAAAAAGAAAAACCTCCATCATCAGACATCTTCTCATGGTGGATCTTTAGAGTGGATAAGAGGGTCAGTCATTGTGGTGTTCCGTCTCTTGGTTGGTCTAGTAGACCAGCTCCTTCTTTGTGGTTTAGGTGAAGTCGCTTTTTGCAGCTTCTGAAATCTTAGGCAGAGATGGGAGCGAGATGTCAAGCTGTTTGCAGAATAACTCTAGATCCTCTGGGCAACGATATACATAGGTTCTCATCCTTCAGCACCTTGACAGCGAAAGGGAATCCCCATCTGTAAGCAATGCCTAGATCCTGCAGGTGCAGGGTTAAGTGCCTGGCTTCCTTGCGCTTAGCCAAAGTGATTGGGCTAAGGTCAGAGTAGACTTGTAGGGCATCTTCTCCAAAGTAAATTGGTGACTTCCTCCTGGCCGCTTGCAGGAGTTTTTCCTTGTCTGCGAATCTGTGGCAGCATAGAATGACGTCTCTAGGGGGCAAGTTGTCAGAAGGTTTTGGTCTCAGGGACCTGTGGGCTCTGTCTAGAGGGATGGCTTCTTTCTCCGGGTCGAGCAGAAATTTGAAGAGGTTCTGGAGGTAAGAGGAAAGCTGTTGTGGGAGTATCTTTTCGGGGATACCTCTTATCCTGAGGTTCTGTCTCCGTCCCCTGTTGTCAAGGTCTTCCATTTGGATCTGTAAACGTTCTATAGCCTCATGCTGATACTGGAAGGCTTGGGTGGTGTTATCTGCAGCTTTATTAACTACTTCTACTTGCTCCTCTAGTTCCAGAACCCTATCTCCTAGTTCATTGATGTCTTTCTTCACTTCTGCTAGGCCGTCCTTTATGGCTTTACTGACTTGCAGAACAATAGCTGATAGATCTGCTTTGGTAGACAGGGTTTGGAGATCAGCACGTGTGATAGGGGTTGTGTCATCTATTACTGCGGTGGCTGTCTGGGAAATGGACTCTGGTGAATCAGGAGCCTGCAGCCTCATATCACCTATGGCACACGTGTCTTGGCTTTTGAAATAAGAGTTCAGTTTGCCTCCTGCAGTTATATTCCCCTTCAGTGTCTTGTCAGTCTTGTTTTTACTTTTAGAGGTCATTTTGTTAGAGTGTCATATATTTTCACCTCTCTTGATTATAAATGTTTAGGTGTTCTCTTTTCCGTTTTGTTTCAGAAGGTGCTGTGCCAATGCAGCATTAACTAAAAAGTTTTGCAAACACTCTGGATGTCTGTACGCCACAAACTATTAACAAGCCTGTGAGGCCTAGTGTCCTTTTGTGTTAGTGTGTGGTTTCTCTTAGTTATTGATGTCCAGGCTCTCCCTTTGTACTTTATTTATGGGAGGTTTATATCAAGCATTGCGGTAGTGCAGCCTATTCAAGCAGTTTTGCATATCTCTGCATCGCAGATAGAAAAAAGAACAGGCTTGTGAGGCCCGCGGACCTCTTATTTGATAATGAAGGCTAATGGTAGCGAGTCCCGGATCATATGAATTGTGTTTATAGGAGACCGGGTTGTAGGACAGCTGGTACCCGTGAGCTGGTATATGATGTGGTAACCGAGTTTGTCACGGTGATAGGGCTATACTGTAAGGTTTTAGCTCACCTCCTCAGGAATGCTGAACGCCCGGTTCTGAATATCCACCTGCGTCACTTCGGTTAACAGGCCCAGGGCGCGCCACCTCCGTGAACACACATCGTTCTAATAACTGTTTATGGCTGCCAGTCTATGTGTTTGTGGGTAGCGATCATTCCGGTCTCCTCATATCTAGTTGTAGCCTGATTCATCCCGGATCTCGCCACACTATGCCGGATCTCTCTTCTGTACCCTTCCGTCCTCAGGGACTGTCAGTAGGCCTCACATTGTATCTTCCACCGCAGAGCTCCGTGAAGTCACCGGCTCTTAATAAAAAGTTCACATTCAGCCTCAGTTAGTCTGTATTTGTGATTAGTGACCCAGTGATAGTCAGTAATTCGTTATAGAGTGCCCATTATAGAGAGCATTAGCCGGAGCTCGAGTGTTGTGCGACCATTCGGCTTGCTGGTCGGCTCTGCCCCCCCACTGCTTTTTTTTTTTTTAGCAGAAGGTAGGAGACAAAGTAAAAGGGATATGTCTATGTGCCTGGTTGCTGCCCTCTTGTACAAGCAAATCCATCCTTTTAAGAGGAACATCTTCCCATAATGGGGCTCTCCAGGCTGGTCATTATAGCATCTTTGTTTAGCTCAGTCACTCTAAAGTGCCCACCAAAAACCAGCAGAGGGAGTGCCAGGATTCAGACCCCTAAACTCCTCAGTCCCATAAGCTCCTTATTTTATTTGTAGTGTTAAAGCCCTAAAGAAAGCAGCACTCCCTTGCACAGAGAAAATGTGTTTACTGCTCATTAACCTGAAACTTTATTAATAATATATAGGGATGTGTAAATATTTAGCATTTGTTACTGTCTGAATGAATGTCAATATGGTCTCAGTATTATATGTTGTAAAAGTACATTTTATGTATTCGCAACCTGATCTTAAAGATTTGTATTGTTGGCCATGACCCCTTTGGTGTATTTAAAAAGGGACCTGGTACTCAAAAATGTCTGATTCAACGCCGTGATTGGAGGAAGCCCGATTCCTCATTTTAGACCCAGGAAGAGGCTTTGCGACGGGTGGAGGAAGCTGGAGCTGCTGTCAAGATTAAAAGGTAAGTTTTTTCCCCCAACACGAGTGAAATGTACATTTTGATGCTATAGTGCCCAGCTTCCTCCACCCGTCGCAAAGCCTCTTCCTGGGTCTAAAATGAGGAATCAGGCTTCCTCCAATCACGGCGCTGAATCAGACACTGATTTCCCCCGGGGGGGAAGCCGTGATTGGAGGATGGACTATTCATCATTTCTGACATCAGAAATGGCTTGCGATGACCGGAGGAAGCTGGAGCTGCTGTCAAGTTCAAAATATACAATAATAAGTCCAGCAATAAATAATGTTCTTTGTTAAAACGCAATGCACACCGGAAAAAAAGTATTTCATTAAAGATCCATATACAATTTAGTGATAGCGTAATCGTAAAGCTGTAAGACTTAATGTAGTTATGTATCACCAAACATCAAACTGATTCGCATTAGTGCCTTAAAAAAGGATATCCAAATGTATGCCTTAAGCAATTTGTGCTGTCCGTTCGTTAACCCCAGGGGATATACCTCACTCACGGGCTGTTACACCTCTCAGTGCTTACCTGCATGTGTTGTTTTACTTGCCGTGTAGCTACGCAGTGCACAGGTGTCTGTTACAGCTCCATGTAGTAGGATTCTCGGGTACATGATATCACTCTTAGCAAGTAGATCCGACTTTGGTATGATATCCTTACCCTGCGCAGAGTACTGACGATATAGTCCCTTTTAGTATCTGTGTCAATCTTTGCACTCTGCTTGTAAATTTGTTATTCAGCAACCTGCTATCACTCCATCAACGCGTTTCACCGTATAGAACAGCTTTATCAAGACTGCATTACGTTTTAACAAAGAATGAAGGACATTATTTATTGCTGGACTTATTATTGTATATTTTGAAGATCGATACAATCCGATACATAACTCTGTGAATTTACACGACTTCTATCTATAAAGGAGAACATCCAGCTATATTGTATTGTTTTTAATCATTTTATATGCAGGTGCGATACCCGACTTAACCTTTAGGGGTATATATATATATAAAATATATATATATATATAAAATATATATATATAAAAAATATATATATAAAATATATATATATATAAAAAATATATATATATATATATATAAAATATATATATATAAAAAATATATATATAAAATATATATATATATATATATATATATATATATATATATATATATATATATATATATATATATATATATATATATATATATATACACACACATATATATATACACTCTTCTCTCTCATGCATGTATTCCAGAATCCCATCAATATACAAATGCACTTAGTCCTGATTAAACAGACACTGGACTCGGTTAAAATTGGCAAAATATGAAAGTGAATTAACTTAGAGGATTTCTACCTCCTAACAGCCTGTGGCTGTATTCACTCACAGTTTGCGTGCTGTCAAAGCAATTGCCCCTCAGGCTCTGTGTATCGGTATCTGTGCAAGCTTCTTATCAAGCCGCTTCGTTGTATGCCATGTTCAGCGTGTGCCGTTACAGGCGCTCTGTGACGTGCTGTTACCAGTGATACGTGCATGTGATGCTGGGCGGCCAATCACCTCTTTGATATTCAGGTGCCGGCCTTGTGACGTAAAAAGTCAAATGCTGCTGCAGGGAATACAAACCTCCTGCCTGTGGAGAGAAGGGCTTTCAAGCTCACAATAACCCTAGATCCCCTTTTGGCGGATTTTATGAACAGACTCAATGAGAACATGGTTGGTCTATGTTTTACACATGAACAACATCCCAGAACCATCAACTATCTTGACCTCACTCTGACTGCTAATGATGGTGGTCAGGTCCTTAGTAGCACTTATAGGGAGCCCATTACAAAGAACACTTTGCTACATGCAAAAAGCTGTCATCCTAAGCAAGTACCTTTGGCAGTAGCCAAAGGTGAACTTATAAGGTTAAAGAGAAATTGTACGGAAGAGTCCACCTATCTTAAACAAAGACAGGAATTGAGAATAAGGTTACAGCAGAAAAGTTATCCCAAGCATGTAATAGACAGAGCACAATCTCAGATAGACAGAAGTTCTTTGCTCAAAGGATCTAAATCGACCAAGAGACAGCTGGACGCTATCTCTCAAGAAGGGGTCATCTTTGTTACTGATTTTAGCGCAGAGTACAAAGACATTTGTAGTATTGTAAGCAAACATTTTCGTCTTCTGTCAGCAGACGATAGGCTAGTAGGCTGCGTGGACAAGGGCCGGCATTGTTCCTATAGAAAAAGCAGAACTATAGGAAATATTGTGTCCCCTTCTGAACTACCTAGTAGTACAGTGAGAACACAAGGATCCTGGCTTAGACATAGGGGGGGGGATGTACAAGTGCGGCAAATCTAGATGTAAACCATGTGATTTCAGTATCACCTCAGAGGAATTTCACTCTGAAGTTACAGGTGAAGTGTTTAAGATCACTTCTTGCCTCAATTGTACATCCTCCTATGTCATCTATGTACTTACGTGCATAGAATGCCACTTACAGTATGTAAGACTCACCACTACTGAAGTGAATGCCAGGATAAGAAATCATTTGTCCAGCATCAAAATCGGTGAAGCCACCACCCCCCCTGGTGAAACATTTCAAATATACACACAAGAAGAGCAGTGCCACTATGAGGTGGCAAGCTATTGAATGTGTTACAACTTCCTTACGTGGAGGTGATAGAGACCAAATTCTAGGAAAACATGAGATGTTCTGGATTTTTAAGCTCCAGACCAGGGTGCCCAGAGGTCTTAATTCGGAATATGACCTCATAAATTACTGGAAATAAGATGACATACTACAGTTCTACGATAAAAGTTTAGTGGGAGATACTCTTCAGATATGCAAACTACGATGCAAGCAAATATGCATAATTTTTCGTGTTGTGTCCGGGACTTACCCCATATGAGCTCCAGTCGCCCCCTTCTTAACGAACCTTCTGTGTCAGAGTTCTGGGCTGCCGGAGGACCTACACAGTCACGATCTAAGGTATATCGATGGGCTAATAGCTCCAAAAGACATCCGGCACTCGCATGCGGCTTTAGCAGCGTTCCTGTCTTGCCAAGCGCGTCCTCTGACGTCAGTCGTGACGTGACGGGAATCTCCAGTCGGGGGGCGGTGCTCACTCTTCACCCGGGTTTAACAACAGGTTACTAATACACAGAGGCTAAGCAGATCCAAGTGCTGGTGCAAAAGCGAAAAAGTCACAAAGAAGGGCAGGATCCAGCTTTAGTTCAAAATAAAATCCAACTTTTATTGGGGTCAGTTAAAACGCCAAATAGGCTAGAAGACAGCATACAAGATAGGTGTGTGTGAGCGTGACACCAAAGCTTACATGTTTCGGCACGCAGCCGTAATCATAGCCATAGGTGTCATGCAGGTGAATGCATTCTTAAAAAATCAGTGATACAATACAATTGGACAAAAGGTATATACAAAGCACGCCCACACTCCACAAATTTGAAGAATTATTAACTCTTTGTTCCCTGGACTTAACAACAGTAGTACACTTGCTATTTGGTACACATTAGGGAATTATTATGTTAGTGAAAAATTATAGTACTCAAAGTAGAGTGGTCTGGTAAGCAAACATATAAAACAAATTATGTAATGAATATTCTGTACATAAAAACGTTAGTTCTAAAAATTTCTAAAGACCACTACTAAATTTAATACCTATAAGCTATATGTAACAAAATAATGTAGGTAATATTCTATCAAATGAATTCAATTTAATTTATATATTTATAACTTTTTTGATATTCCCTGTTGGGGAAATATTATTGTACCACAGAAATGTTACAAGCAGATGAGCACTTTCAGGGAGAGAGGAACTTTAATCTGCCCTGTGTTATTGCTGAATAAATATTCTAGCATTTATGCTCATGTGTGTAACATATCTCTGCTATAATCTGTATAGAACCACAGAAATGTAGAAATGTATAGATCCCATATATTGAATATAGTATAAGGGAAATAGAAGATAGGGGAAAAATAAAAATAAAAACAAAACAAACACAGAAATGGAAGTTCAAAATACCAAATACAAAAAGCACTAAGCTAAATGTATAAGTTGAGTATGTAAAAGGATGGTGAAATATGAGATATGTAAATAAGTTCACTGTATGTATTATACTTATATTCAACATGTTATCCTAATAAATGAAACGTGTCACATGTCATATACAGCTGAATAAAGGTATATGTGGCAAGTATAGTATCATGAGAGTCACCAATGCTATTCCCAAAAGTTGATTAAATCGTATCTCGAATTTAATCCTAAAGGTAACCTTGTTCTCAAAGTGTAGATCCAATACACTTCTCTTTTCGCAAGTATAGTTTCAAGGTTGCCTCCTCTCTTGGGCACCTTGGCTTGTTCAATTGCCACCCATCTGAGAGAGTTCAAGCTACAACTATGTTTGGTAGCAAAATGTTGAACCAGAGGTGTACTGGATGTACCTTTAGTGATAGTTGAGAAGTGTTCTCTAATACGGGAATTTATATCCCTAGAGGTTAACCCTACATATTGGACCCTGCACATAGTGCATACGATGACATATATGACATCAGTGCTTTGGCAATTAAGGCAGGATTTGATGGGGTATGTCTGACCTGTTATTGTAGAGGTAAATTCTTTTGTAACCCAGACAAAGTCACAGGGTTTGCACTTTCTGTGCCCTCATTTAAACATACCTGAGTGTTGTAACCAGGAACTATTGTGTCGTGATGTCTGTTTTAATTCTGTTGGGGACAGAATGGATGCCAATGTAGGACTTTTTTTATAAGAGCACCTAACCCCTTGTTTTACGGTTTCTACCAGCTTATCGTCAGCTGCCAGTAGAGGAAAATGTTTCCTAACTATATTACAGATCTGGGGATACTGTGTGCTGAAAGTTGTCACAAAGTGTACACCTTTAAAGTCATTATGTGTGGTTTTGGGTTTGTCTACCAGAAGTTGGTCCCTATCCAGCTTATCAACAGCTAGTCTAGCTTGTTCGATATGTCTACGGGCATATTTTCTATCTTTGAGTCTCTTTTCTAGACACTCAGCTTCATGTACATAGTCTGCAGTGTTGCTACAATTCCTCTTAAGCCTGGTAAACTGGCCTTTAGCAACAGCATAAGATGTGTTCTTAGGGTGGCAACTGGAGGCATGCAGAAGTGTGTTGCCTGAAATGGGCTTACGATATACTTTAGAGGTGATTTTACCACTGCTTTCCCCAGTGAGGCTTAAGTCTAAATAGTTGATACATATAGAATCTGTAGTGTAGGTGAAACTTAAGTTCAGATTGTTATTAATCATCTCAATGAAACTTATAATGTCTGCAGGTGAACCTGACCAAATAAAAAGGAGATCATCAATATAGCGTTTAAAAAAACAAATATATGATCTGTATGGGTTGCTATGGTCAAAGATGTTGTCTAGCTCCCATTTGCCAAGAAATAGGTTTGCATAGGAGGGGGCGTATTTCGCCCCCATGGCCGTACCGCATTTTTGCACATAGTATTGCCCTTCAAAGGTAAAGAAGTTATGAGTCAATAGAAACTCTAAAATTCTTAGAACATATTTTTGAAAATCAGATGTATATTCAGTATGTGTAGTGAGAAAATATCTAACTGCCTCTATGCCCCTGTGGTGTGGTATTCTTGAATATAGAGAGACCACATCTACTGAAAGCCAGTGGTAATTGCTTTGCCAATTGATGTCAGTTAGAAGATTGAGTACGTGTTTTGAATCTCTAGTATATGTAGGTAATTGGTTGACCAATGGCTGTAGGATGGCATCAAGCCACTGGGACAATCTTTCAAATATAGAATCTATACCACTAACTATTGGGCGACCCTTTACGTTAGTGAGAGATTTGTGGACCTTAGGGAACATATGAAACACTGGGATCTTAGGATATTTGACATAAAGATAGTCAGCTGTATTTTCATCTATAAAACCGTGTTCAACGCCATCATCCAAAATATCAAACAACAATTTCTTGTACTCATTAGTTGGATTCCTTAGTAGGAGCGAGTAATCTGAAGGATTACTTAGCTGTCTAAGAGCCTCTGATATATAGTCTTTCCTATCTAGGACTACAATAGTGCCCCCCTTATCTGATGGACGAATTACCAGATCTGGTTGTTGTTGTAATGACCTTAGTGCTTCAGATTGTCTATTGGTTAAGTTGTTAGTTGTTCTATCTGTGGTTTCTTTTAATTTCTGCAAATCTGATTCTACTCGTGAATGAAATGTCTCTATTATTGGCCCTCTATTTTGTATCGGGTAGAAGGTAGATTTATTTTTGAATGATAACGCCCTATTGAGTGTTCCAGGGACACTGTTGTCCTCTGTGGCAAGTTTTTGGAGGGATATGAGATCACAAATTTCTGAAAAGGTGTTTATACCTATGTTGGGTGCAGTGTGAACTCTATCTGGTTCAAGGTTAACGTTTTCATGTGGGGCATCTGCAAAGTGTTTCTTTAATGTGATGTTCCTCACAAACTTATTAATATCTATTAGTGTCTGAAAGATGTTGAAGTTTGTAGTAGGTGCAAAACCTAGGCCTAGGGATAGTACATCTATTTGATCATTAGTCAGTGTAACTGAAGATAAGTTAACCACACTATTTATTTGTATTTGGTCTGCGTGCGGTTGCCCCGTACTGGGTACCTCTCTTGATTGTTGTGTGTTGTCCCCCCTATGCCCTGTAATGGTGGGTCCATGGGAAAAACCTGATTTAGTAATGTCATGTCTTGGGTCCCTACATTCACAGCATGTGCACTCATTTGTTCATTTGATCTATTAGTAGGGGTATATTTAGCGTTAGAATTTTTATCTTTAGATCTCACTGTTTGTGGTGTTAAACTAGTGGATACAGTATTGAGAGTGTTAGATGCATTAGAGACATTAGAGCAATTGGGCCCTATAGGAGCCTTAAGAATGCCCTGTTGTGTGTTAGAGATGGTATTTGTCTGAGTTACTATGTCTATTTCATTATCTCCACCTGAATTATATTCATCTGAAGATCTGTCTGTATCGCTATCAGAAAAGCTAACTTGTTTGCGGTGACCCCTTCGATGCCTACGGTTACCCCTACGGTTTTGGTTCTGTGGTAAGCTTCGTCTATAGTTGGAGCGTTGCTTTTTGTTCCAAATATAGACTGAATTTTTCTGATAGTCTGTTTTGTCACGTACAAACTTGGTATGTTTATTCTCCATTATAATTTGCTTACCACGGGCCAAAGACTCTTGTAAAATCTTATCAAATTTAGCAAAGTCAGGGTCAGCACTTCTATTATTAAGCTCTATCTGAAGTGCATCTATTTCATGTTTAACATCATTCAAATGTTGTGTCCTATATTGTATCAATAATAACATTAATTGACATGAACATTCTGATAACACTGCATTCCATTTATCAACAAATTCTGTGTCCGTAGTATCAACATCAAAGGTGGGAAATTTGAAGAGTCTCAGTCCTCTGGGAATCATTTTTGCTTTAAGATATGATTGGAATGTCCAAATGTCCCACTGTGCTTTTGTTTCTTTGAACAAGAGAGTCTCCATAGTTTCAAATAAAGTGCTAAGTGAGAGTGTCCCCTTATCCTCAGAAAATATTTTTTCACATTCTGTGGAACTATTACTACGTGCAGTAGCAGGTCTCAGGGAGAAATATTGTGGTGCCGTTTCTTCCATTTCAAATCTGTGCTGATTTAAATATTCACAGCCCAAGTAGAATAGCAATATGTTTTCAATAGTAATAGTATAGCCCCTGTGTTTGTAACTGCAGTGAGGAGTCTCCCTGGGTATCACCAGTAATACCCCAAATGACAACGATAAAAGTTTAGTGGGAGATACTCTTCAGATATGCAAACTACGATGCAAGCAAATATGCATAATTTTTCGTGTTGTGTCCGGGACTTACCCCATATGAGCTCCAGTCGCCCCCTTCTTAACAAACCTTCTGTGTCAGAGTTCTGGGCTGCCGGAGGACCTACACAGTCACGATCTAAGGTATATCGATGGGCTAATAGCTCCAAAAGACATCCGGCACTCACATGCGGCTTTAGCATGGAGTGTGGGCGTGCTTTGTATATACCTTTTGTCCAATTGTATTGTATCACTGATTTTTTAAGAATGCATTCACCTGCATGACACCTATGGCTATGATTACGGCTGCGTGCCGAAACATGTTAGCTTTGGTGTCACGCTCACACACACCTATCTTGTATGCTGTCTTCTAGCCTATTTGGCGTTTTAACTGAGCCCAATAAAAGTTGGATTTTATTTTGAACTAAAGCTGGATCCTGCCCTTCTTTGATACTACAGTTCTAGCCAGCTTACACTTCATTCTTTCTCTTACTATAATATTTAGATAGGCACTTACGCACTCATTTTTACATGTGTTACTATGATGCTAGTATGTAATTATATTTGTGTGCATCCAAGTTATAGATCAATGTTTATTCTAGGTTTTTTTTGTTCACTCAAGCTTAGTCTAGAATAGTGCAACTCTCTACATGGAGGTGTCTTAACTTTTCACCTCGATTAGTAGTCTGTTTTTTGAGAATATATATATTATGAATAATTGTACATATGGCTCCAAGATCTCTCATTTTAGGATAAGCTATCATGTCATCCCTTAATTAATATAGGTGATGAAGCCTATTGAACTCTGTTCTCTCCCTTTTTACAGCCAAGTGCACCCTCTATTCATTTACCACCCTCCCCTCTTTTGTATTTATATATATATATATATATATATATATATATATATATATATATATATATATATATATATATATATATATATATATATATTATATATACACACACATACATACATACATACATACATACATTAGGATTCTACACATCTTTTTACTCATATGCCATTATTCTACAGGGAGTGCAGAATTATTAGGCAAATTAATATTTTGACCACATCATCCTCTTTATGCATGTTGTCTTACTCCAAGCTGTATAGGCTTGAAAGCCTACTACCAATTAAGCATATTAGGTGATGTGCATCTCTGTAATGAGAAGGGGTGTGGTCTAATGACATCAACACCCTATATCAGGTGTGCATAATTATTAGGCAACTTCCTTTCCTTTGGCAAAATGGGTCAAAAGAAGGACTTGACAGGCTCAGAAAAGTCAAAAATAGTGAGATATCTTGCAGAGGGATGCAGCACTCTTAAAATTGCAAAGCTTCTGAAGCGTGATCATCGAACAATCAAGCGTTTCATTCAAAATAGTCAACAGGGTCGCAAGAAGCGTGTGGAAAAACCAAGGCACAAAATAACTGCCCATGAACTGAGAAAAGTCAAGCGTACAGCTGCCAAGATGCCACTTGCCACCAGTTTGGCCATATTTCAGAGCTGCAACATCACTGGAGTGCCCAAAAGCACAAGGTGTGCAATACTCAGAGACATGGCCAAGGTAAGAAAGGCTGAAAGACGACCACCACTGAACAAGACACACAAGCTGAAACGTCAAGACTGGGCCAAGAAATATCTCAAGACTGATTTTTCTATGGTTTTATGGACTGATGAAATGAGAGTGAGTCTTGATGGGCCAGATGGATGGGCCCGTGGCTGGATTGGTAAAGGTCAGAGAGCTCCAGTCCGACTCAGACGCCAGCAAGGTGGAGGTGGAGTACTGGTTTGGGCTGGTATCATCAAAGATGAGCTTGTGGGGCCTTTTCGGGTTGAGGATGGAGTCAAGCTCATCTCCCAGTCCTACTGCTAGTTTCTGGAAGACACCTTCTTCAAGCAGTGGTACAGGAAGAAGTCTGCATCCTTCAAGAAAAACATGATTTTCATGCAGGACAATGTTCCATCACACGCGTCCAAGTACTCCACAGCGTGGCTGGCAAGAAAGGGGATAAAAGAAGAAAATCTAATGACATGGCCTCCTTGTTCACCTGATCTGAACCCCATTGAGAACCTGTGGTCCATCATCAAATGTGAGATTTACAAGGAGGGAAAACAGTACACCTCTCTGAACAGTGTCTGGGAGGCTGTGGTTGCTGCTGCACGAAATGTTGATGGTGAACAGATCAAAACACTGACAGAATCCATGGATGGCAGGCTTTTGAGTGTCCTTGCAAAGAAAGGTGGCTATATTGGTCACTGATTTGTTTTTGTTTTGTTTTTGAATGTCAGAAATGTATATTTGTGAATGTTGAGATGTTATATTGGTTTCACTGGTAAAAATAATTGAAATGGGTATATATTTGTTTTTTGTTAAGTTGCCTAATAATTATGCACAGTAATAGTCACCTGCACACACAGATATCCCCCTAAAATAGCTAAAACTAAAAACAAACTAAAAACTACTTCCAAAAATATTCAGCTTTGATATTAATGAGTTTTTTGGGTTCATTGAGAACATGGTTGTTCAATAATAAAATTAATCCTCAAAAATACAACTTGCCTAATAATTCTGCACTCCCTGTAGACTTCGTATAAACACCCTTCTTGCATTCCCATTTACTTAACAGTAGTTTCAATAAATTATGTACAATAGGCTATGGAATTTTTCCTTCCTCTTAATCAGAGCTTATGATTTTTATGATCTAACGGTTTGTAATATCACAGTATATTACTTAATACATTATAACAAGATGTTGCTATGTACAAACTATGATCGGGTATTCGTCTGCTTTTCATTTAGATTAGTTGTAATTACTGTTAAAGACTTGGGATTGCATTTGTAATTATATTACTATTTTCTGCCTGAAAGGAATGAGTTAATGTCAACGCCAGTGATCACCTGTAATTAGTTTTTTTCAGTTAACCAATGAAAATATTTGTTGGCTTTTAAATAGAGAAGCACAGGTGTACTCTAACAGCTATGATTACGGTATTACACAGAAACATGTCAGCTTGAGTACATTGTGCTCAGTGTTTTAACGTTGGATCGCCCATGGGTTTTTATCCTATTTTTTATTTATTATCCTAGGATCAACTTTCCTTTTTGCATTATATATATTTGTTAAGGTTGAGAAAAAATAAATATGTATTCCTGCCATAGTGGGGGAAAAAATAAATTATAATTATATATTATTCCAAGCAGCAGTATAAAACGTTTGTAAGAATCTTTGTAATCATATTTTTAATGTTTTTTTTTTTTTTTTTTTTTTTACTTATAGCATTATGGGTTGAAGGGGCTGCTGTGAATATTGTAATTAAACAAAAACGGAAATTACTCTATACCCGCATGTTTGAATTAACAAAATTTGCTCTAAATTTAATATACATCCAGCTTTTCACATTTTAGAAGATAAATGATAATTAACATGATAAAATAAAGTCCCAAGTGTGTACTATAAGAATTATTTTAGTTTACAGTAAATTAAAATGTATTTAAATATACTTTAATATAAAATTGAGAAGACTTATAGTCACCAATAAAGAATATGGGGGATTGCTGAGAAAGAATTTATAAAAATAATATACTAAGAGTACCAGTGTTCATATATGAGGTCAACACTAGATGATTTCCAAGTGCTAACTATTTGTTGTCCAGCTATAACTGTTTTGTTTGTTTAACACTTTTTCATTCACAACTCCACCTGCAATCTCCACAGTTTTCCAAAGCCATTTTTACATCACCCCACTAAGTATGCTTCAAATGTGTATTCATGAAGCACACATGTATAGTTATGCTTGCAAAGCTTGCCTAATTATGCAGGCTCTGCTTTAACATTAAAATAAATGTAAAATATAAATAAAAATCAGAGGCTGTATCAATAAAGAGACATTCTAAAGCAAAAATGTATGTGCACTAATTTGTTACAGCATATGTATTTTTTTTTATTAGTGCACCTAGCTAACTGTGTTTAATAGACATGCGTATACTGATTTGGACAAATGTTAAAAATAAAAAATATACACAGTAGTGCAGGCTCTTTAGAGCATTTAATTTGTCAACTATTATGGCCCTTTAAAAACTTTTTTCACTGTGAAGTTTAAAGGGACAGTAAAATAAAATTGAAACTTTCATAGTCTACATTGATCATGCAATTAAAAAATAAACAACCTTAACAATGTACTTCAGTTATCAAAACGGCTATGTTGTCTTAGTTAAAGTGAAGGTAAAGTTTCACATATTACACTTTTGACTCTGTAAATACTGAGAAAATAAATGGGACTTTAAGTCATGAAAATCTTCTAATCGCAATATGTACTTATTAGCGTTTCTTGATCCGATTCCTTTCGCTTTTAAAACAACCCGTTTTTTTTTTTTTTTCATAATACGGGTCACGTTTTCTGACTCTCCAATTGAAACACTGGCTGTTAGGCGGCCGTCATATGACGTCACCGCCTTATTGTCCTATATGCGCATGCGTGGCCTTCACTTCCCTTCCTTTCTTCTCCCAGCTCGTAAGATTTTTTGTTTCACGCAGGCGCAAATCGAATGTTCGGCGTAAGCTGCGCATGCGCAATTGAGCCGTAAATCGGGAACGCGCTTTGTAAGTACGTACAGAGGGACCGCTCTGTACGTAATGTATTGAAAATTCAGGAAATGAAAGGAGGGAGGAGCGAAGAACGGCGGAGAGTGTAAATATAAACGTTATAAAATACAATAATATATATACACAATGATGAAAAAAAAAGTTAGCGATCAGAGTGTATACTAGATGAATAATAGAATACAGGCATCAAAGAAGCCAAACTTTACCTTCACTTTAAAGGGACACAGAACCAAAATTGTCTTTCACGATTCAGATAGAGCATGCAATTTTAAGCAACTTTCTAATTCCCTCCTATTATCAAATTTGCTTCATTCTCTTGGTATCTTTATTTGAAAAGCAAGAATGTAAGTTTAGATGCCAGCCCATTTTTGGTGAACAACCTGGGTTGTCCTTGCTGATTGTACAGAACCAAATAAAAAAAGTGCTGTCCATGGTCTGAACCAAAAATTGGCTGTCTCCTTAGCTTAGATGCCTTCTTTTTCAAATAAAGATAGCAAGAGAATGAAGAAAAATGTATATTAGAAGTAAATTAGAAAGTTGCTTAAAATTGCATGCTCTATCTGAACCATGAAAGAAAAAATTAAGTTTAGTGAATGTTTTGTCCTTTTAACTATATCATTCTTGCAGCTCCTGAGTGTTAAAATTGCATGCTTTAATTAGAGCATGCAATTTGTTTCTACTATACTATCCCTTTAAATATTTGCTTGAAACTTCCATCTATTGTGGACTCGCACATTGGCATATTAAAAGCATAATGATGTTTTAGTTTTAATACCTTACCCGCCCCGATATTGACATATCCAGAAACTAGCTATGTGTATACGAATACCTGGAAACATACTTATCTTTAGATTTCCATGCCACTGTGCCACAATCTAGCAAATGATTTCATTGCAATTTTTTTTTTTTTTTTAAAAAAAGGTAAACTTTCTCTGAGGATTCCTGTCCACTCACCTTTCGCATCTACTGTATTTCCCCGTCATTTTTTTCCTCAACCGTTTGTTAGAAATAATCCTTCCCTGACATACAGATCACACGTGTTTCTACTATTAGGAAACTACACAACTCTCACATTTCTATTGATTTGAGCGTCCCGCACGCCACCTCTCAAGTAGATCTCCCTCTACCATGTGATTACACGTGTCACATGACTACGATGACATCACGGGTCCTTTAGCGGTGTGGGAACTGACTGCTACCAAATCAGGAAGTGTTATGGTACCTGTAGAACAACGTGAGTACAGAGTGGAAAGAGCAAACATTGACTAATACCTTATAGCCCAGTGAAAGTCTATAACAGGCGCGTATCTGGTGGCAGGTGGCCAGCTACTAATGCTCATGTGAGTACATAATTATGATATATGTTACACGTGTGTCACCCTTGTAGAATGACCAATGACATTGCTTCCACTTGTAGGAAACTACAGTACTCAGGCTTAAATTGGCAAACTTTGAATAGAGAAGTGTTTATAAAGTCCTCGGGTTTCCTCGTAAATGCTGCTCTAATACCCGGGATTGGATAGAATATTTCTCTGACAGTATTATAGTACCAGGATACTAATGGATACACAGTAGGAAACTCTCAGCCTACATATTTGTATACATTTCTGCAGGTTTTGATACATGTGTAACAGTTTACTATACTCGGCGATTTAAAGGTTATTCCATTCAAAATAAAAATGCACATAGATTAATTACATCTTTGAATATGTGCAATATAAATGTGTAATATACATGTATTGGCAAAAATACTTCTAGTTAAAGTTATTGCTGGTTTAATGTTATTAACATTTTTCTCTGCACGTTCATCTGAGACATAGTTAGACATTCTCAGTGCAAACAGCTTTAAAGCAACAGCTCATACCATGCTCACAGAGTCTTAAAATGACTGGGACACACACACTAATCACATTCTTACAGAAAGAAACCACAACATACAAAAGTACACACGGTTTAAAGGGACAGCTCACATCATTCTCACCTAGCCCCAAATGGCTTAAATGGATAGTTCATGGTACATGCACCCTTAAGAAATGGCTTAAGGCGTCCATACACAACTATGAACTGTCCCTCTTATGTCTGTGTGTATGTTTCATAAGTCAGACTTTTAAGGATGTATGTAAGCTATACCTTTAACGCTGTATGCACTCTGTGTGGGTGTTCGTAACTGCACTATTAAGACAGTATGATTGTGGTGTGAGCTGTCCCTTTAAGAAAGCATTGCTATAAGGCTGTGTGCAAAGTTATGCATGCAATAGGGTTGCCACCTCAGCCATGTTTTCTTGGACACTTATGAGTTACACATGCTGCAGGGGGTGCAGGGAGGAACATGTATTGTATTTCTGGACAGCACTATTTATATTCCTCCCTGCACACCCTGCAGCATGTATAACTTCTAAGTGTTCTGTATTTTAAGGGACAGGTGGCAACCCTAGCATGCAAGTATACTGTGGTCTATCCCTTTAAGACTGCATGTGATCTGAGTTGTACCTTTAATGGCTGTATAGGTTGTGTGTGCCTATGCCTTTGTGTGTGTTGAGTTGTACGTGCATTGTGTATGTGTGAGCCTGCTGCGTTAAAACTGAACTTAGGCTTTGTGTGTGATGTCCCTTTAAGACTTTAAGCGCGTGCAAGATTTTGTGGTGCACATACTATGATCTGTCCCTTTAAGACTGTGAGAGTGGTGTGAGTTGCTCCTTTAATGTCTGTGTGCGCCTGTGATCTAAGTTTTCTCTTTGTAAAGCTGTGTGAGTATGTGTACCTGTACCTTTAAGACTGTGGGCATTCATACTGTTATTTGTGCATGTGGTGAAAGTTGTACCTTTAATGGCTGTGTATGTTGAGTATGCACGCCTGTTTCTTTAAGACTAAGCATTCCTTTTAGTCTGTGAGATGTGTGGGCCTTTCCCATTTTGACTTAGAGAGCAAGGCTGTGTTTTGTGCACATACTGTGATCTGTACGTGAGGTGTGACTGTGTGTGTTGTCCCTTTAAAGGCTTTGTAGGTTGTGTGTACACGCCTGTCCCTTTAAAGGGATAGTAAACCCCAACATTTTCTTTTATTGTTCAGATAGAACATACCATTTTAAACAACTTTCCAATTTACTTCTATTATAAAATTTGCTTCATTATCTTGTTATCCTTTGCTGAAGAAACAGCATTGCACAACTGGCAGCTAGCTGAACACATCTAGTTAACCAATCACAAGAGACAAATAGCAGCAGCCTCCACTGGTTTATGATATGTGCGTATTTATTTTTTACAAGGGATACCAAGAGAACAAAGCAAATTTGAAAATAGAATTGAATTTAAAAGTGTCTTAAAATTACATGCTCTATCTGAATCTTGCAAGTTTAGTTTTGACTTTCCTATCCCTTTAAGACTGAGCATCCCTTTAAGGATGTGTGTGTTGTTTGTGCCTGTCCCTTGAAGACTGTTAGTTAGGTTAGTTGTACATTAATTGTCTGTGTGTTCCTGCCCCTTTAATACTGTTTTGTGTTCTTATCCCTTTATGACTTTGAGTGTGTGCAGGGTTGTGTATGTGTGTGCATACTGTGATATATCCCTTTCAGACTGTGTGTGTGGTGGAAGTTGTCCCTGTCTGGCACGTCCTCTGGGGTATCAAGCGCTGGAAGCAATCGCATTGCAGTGATGCCTCGATATTGAGGCATCGTGCAACACCCTTTGATAAGCAACCAATGCAGAAGAGGGCCACTCTTTGACCCTCTCTGCATCGGCCAGCGATGGTGCCTATCCTTAGTGGTGTGGGAGGGATAGGAGGGAGGCGGGTGGGCGGCCCATCGCTGGAGGAGGCAGTAGAAGGTGTGCGAGGGGAGGGAGGGGATGGGAGCGGGTGGGACTGCTACGCTACAGAAGTTAGTGAGTGGGAAGGAGGGGGAGGGTGATAGTGTTTTGGTAAAGGGACCTGGGAGGGGGAGGGAAATGAGGGGGGCAGCTACACTACAGAAAAAATAGGTTATTTCATTTTTTTTTTTTTTTTAAAAAAAAGCCTAATTTCCTGCAAACTGGGTACTGGCAGACAGCTGCCAGTACCTAACATGGTAGCTAATTGGTAGAGGGGAGAGGGTTAAAGAGCTGTTTGGGGACTCAGAGAGGTTGGGTGGTAAGGGGGGATTCTATTCTGCAGAAAATATATAATAAAAAAAAGCAACTTGTATTTTTATACTGACAGACCCTTGGGGGTGGGGGAGGGAAGAGAGCTGTTTGAGAGGGGTCAGGGAAGGATCAGGGGGTGGGATGTGTCAGGTGAGAGACTGATCTTTACACTGAAGCTAAAATAAATGTGCCACGGCAAAAAAAAAAAGATTGAAAATCTCTGCATTAGGAGTATTATTGAATAATAAGCCATGGACTCACCATATCTTAGGAAAGAAATTAAAGGGATATTGAACCCAAATGTTTTCTTTCTTGATTCAGAAAGAGCATGCATATTTAAGAAACTTTCTAATTTATGCCTATTATAATTTTTTTCTTCGTATCTTTATTTAAAAAAAGCATGAATGTAAGCATAGGAGCCAGCCCATTTTGGTTCAGCACCCTGGATAGCACTTGCTGATTGGTGGCTACATTTAAGCACCAATCAGCAGGCGCTACCCAGGTGCTGAACCAAAGATGGGCCGATTCGTAAGCTTACATGCCTGCTTTTTCAAATAAAAATACCAAGAGAACGAAGACAAATTGATAATAGGAGTAAATTAGAAAGTTACTTAAAGGGACACTGAACCCAAATTTTTTCTTTCGTGATTCGGATAGAGCATGCAATTTTAAGCAACCTTCTAATTTTCTCCTATTATCAATTTGTCTTGGTTCTCTTGCTATCTTTATTTCAAAAAGAAGGCATCTAAGCTTTTCTTTATGGTTCAGACCTCTGAACAGCACTTTTTTTATTGGTGTATGAATTTATCCACCAATCAGCAAGAACAACCCAGGTAAAATGGGCTGGCATCTAAACTTACATTCTTGCATTTCAAATAAAGATACCAAGAGAATAAAGAAAATTAGATAATAGGAGTAAATTAGAAAGTTGCTTAAAATTTCATGCTCTATCTGAATCATGAATGAAATAATTTGGGTTCAGTGTCCCTTTAAAATGGCATGCTCTATATGAATCATGAAAGAAAAAATTTGGGTTCAGTATCCCTTTAAAGGGCCACTGTAAGTAAATATTTTCTATGCCTGTTACTAACTAACTACCCCAAATACGCTTTTTATCAATAGCATTTCATTAACATATCTCTATCGTATATCAGAAATCTTGTCTGCAAATTTAATTGTTTTCCAAACCCACTCCGTGGGTATCCTTTGCTCTGTACCAATCCGTTTACAATACCTAGGTTTCAAAATGGTGCTTTAAACACAAAGTTATTGGTTTAAGTATTTTCAACATGCAGTGCTGAAAATAGTGGGCAGGATAACGTGACATCATCGGTGAATAAAAGATATAACTTTTAGAACGTTATGAAACTTCGTTTTGGAGAAAATATAGGTCAGTAGGTTTTAATTAATGTTTATTAGCTTTAATATGTTAGTTGTTTAGCTTAAAAATTATAACAGAAAGTAATCCTTTAACAACCAAGGACTGGTACGTCCTCTGGGGTTTTAAGCGCTAGAAGCGAACGTGATCGCTTCCAGACGCTTTCAGTGTATTGCAGCAATGCCTCAATATTGTGGCCCTCTCTGCACCGGGCAGCGATGGTGCCGATCGTTGGTGGCGTGGGAGGGATACGAAGGAGGCAGGTGGGCGGCCCATCACCAGTACCCAAGATGGCGGCAAATAGGTAGACAGGGAGGGTTAAAGAGCTGTTTGGGGGAGGGGGAATCAGGGAAGTTGAGGGCTAAGAGGGGATCCAACACTTAAGAATATATATATATGTGTGTGTGTATATATATATATATATATATATATAATGGTGGTGACAATTATATGGTGGGGGAGGGAAGAGAGATGTTTGAGGGGGGTCAGGGAGGGATCAGGGGGTGGACTGATCTCTACACTAAAGCTAAAATGAACCCTACAAGCTACCTATTTAACCCCTTCACTGCTGGGCATAAAACAAGAGTGGTGCACAGCGGTATTAAGCAATCTTCTAATTGCCAAAAATCAATGCCAAAGCCATATATGTCAGCTATTTCTGAACAAAAGGGATCACAGAGAAGCATTTACAACCATTTGTGCCATGATTGCACAAGCTGTTTGTAAATAATTTCAGTGAGAAACCTAAAATTATGAAAAAGTTAACAATTTTTTTTTATTTGATCGCATTTGGCGGTGAACTGGTGGCAAGAAATATACCAAAATGGGCCTATCAATACTTTGGGTTGTCTATTAAAAAAATATATACATGTGAAGGGTTATTCAGGGATTCCTGACAGATATCAGTGTTCCAATGTAACTTTTGATAATTTTGAAAGAAAAAAAATGGTTTGGAAATAGCAAAGTGCTACTTGTACTTATTGCCCTATAACTTACAAAACAAGAACACGTAAACATTGGGTATTTCTAAACTCAGGACAATTTTTTTTTTTTTTTTTTATAGTAAATGATATGATATGATATGATGAAAATAATGGTATCTTTAGAAAGTCCATTTAATGGCGAGAAAAAAGGTATATAATATGTGTGGGTACAGTAAATGAGTAGGAGGAAAATTATAGCGAAACACAAACAGCAGAAATGTAAAAACAGCCCTGGCCCTTAACGGTAAGAAAATTGAAAAATGGTCTGGTCACTAAGGGGTTAAAGGATTTGTGTGTGTGTGTGTGTGCCTGTCCCTTTAAGACTTTTAGGGCTTTTGAGGCTGTGTGTGCATACTGTGATCTGTCCCTTTAAGACTGTGCGTGTGATGAGAGTTGTCCTTTAAAGTCTGTGTGGTTGAGTGTGCCCTTTAAGATGGTGTGAGCATGCAGTGAGTTGTACATTTAAGGTTGTGCTGTGTGAATATTATTTTTTCTGCACTGTTTGCCTATAGTACAGTAAGTACTGGCAAGGCCACTTTAACCCTTTCCCATCTGGACTAAATTGTCTACATCGGAACTAAGTTCTGATGTAAACAAATTGAAATCACTCGATCGTTCATGTGATTGCGTGATTTCAATGATGGGATCGGGTCAAGGGGAGTGCCTATGACACTAGGCATGCCCTCCAGCCCAGGATCCTATTTACCAACAGCTAGGATGTTCTATGCCGTCCTAACGGTGCTAAAACCCAGCGCAGTTAGGACGGTATGGAACGTCCTAACAACAGGAAAGGGTTTAGGGGACAGTCTACTCCAGATTTTTTATTGTTTAAAAAAGATAGATAATCTTTTTTATTACCTATTCCTCAGTTTTGTATAACCAACACGATTATATTAATACATTTTTTACCTTGTCTCTAATCCTCTGCAGACTGCACCTTATTTCAGTTCTTTTGACAGACTTGCATTTTAGCCAATCAGTGCCCTCTCATAAGTAACTCAACGGGCATGAGCACAATGTTATCCATATGACACACATGAACTGATGCCCTCTAGCCGTGAAAAAAAATGAAATGCATTGAGATAAGAGACGGCCTTCAAGGACTAAGAAATTGGCATATTAGCCTACCTAGGTTTAACTTTCAACTAAGAATAACAATAATACAAAGCAAGTTTGATGATAAAAGTGAATTGAAAAGTTGTTTAAAATTGCATGCTCTATCTGAATCATGAAAGTTTAATTTTGACTAGACTGTCCCTTTAAGTCTCTGATTAAAGAAAACAGTTACACATGTATAAAAGCCTGCAGGGATATATACAAATATGTAGACTGAGGGTTTCATATAATCATTCCATGTAAGTGAGCCAAGCTCATGTGTAAGTGTTGGCTGAGGAAAGTCTCTTTCTCTTTTTCTCTTTCTCTTTTTCTCTTTCTCTTTTTCTCTTTCTCTTTTTCTCTTTCTCTTTTTCTCTTTCTCTTTTTCTCTTTCTCTTTTTCTCTTACTCTTTTTCTCTTACTCTTTTTCTCTTTCTCTTTCTCTTTTTCTCTTTCTCTCCTTTTCTCTTTCTCCTCGTATACTCATCATGCACTCCCACAATTCTTCACAATTTCCTTGCATTCTATCCATTCCTCTCCCTTGCTTGTTCACCATCTCTTGTACTTCATTGTAGTCCTCTCCCTCACACATAAAGTTAGGTTGTTATATTCCAAACTTGAACCCCAGCCCTACTGCTATACAGCTTTGATCTTTCATGCTTTCTTCTGTCATGCACCTTGGTCTAAGAAGAATCTTCATGACTGCTAAACAGCACTGCACATTCCATCTGTTCAGAAAAAAATAAATTGGGAGAATTTCGCCCTTGCATAGGGGATTTGCCGCATACATTTCTGAAGTAATGTAAAATTGATATTTGTGCATCTGCGATACCAAATTTGGTAGAACATTTCTGCGTAATGTTTTGGTTTTTAAAATATTTTTTTTAAGCATAAATTTCATGGTAAGTTTTATTGTACTTACTGCAATTAGCTGCATATCATGGCTTGGTTCCCGGCCTAGCAGTAGTCACAATCACAAAGCTTACTTCTTTCCTATTTGCATTCAGTGCTTTTTACATAAAAATGCTGTCCTGTATTATTTGGGGGTACTTCTATTACTTGAAAAAAGGCATGATGTTGGGTGTCTGTTAAATAGCTTTAAAGGGGGACAACTCTTTGAGTTCATCTGAGGAGAGTTGGCATGGAAATTATTTATTTAATAAGATTTTACTTTCTTTTTTAGTTAAATCACTAACCTTACTCAGTTTGTTTTTTCTTCATTCATAAAATACTTAAAATTACAATATGACTGCACTACAAATATAGGTCAATCTGTTTTTATATTGTAACCGTTGTAACGTAACATAAGCATACATGCTCAGATAAAGGTTATGTAATATTTGTGAGTTAGTGTGTGTGTGAGAGAGAGAGAGAGAGAGAGAGAGAGAGAGAGAGAGAGAGAGAAAAGTGTGTGTGAGAGAGAAGTGTGTGTGAGAGAGAGAAAAGTGCTGTGAGAGAGAAGTGGTGTGGGTGTGTGAGAGAGAGAAGTGGTGGGTGTGTGAGAGAGAGAAGTGGTGTGTGTGTGAGAGAGAGAAGTGGTGTGTGTGTGTGAGAGAGAGAAGTGGTGTGTGTGTGTGAGAGAGAGAAGTGGTGTGTGTGTGAGAGAGAGAGAGAAGTGGTGTGTGTGTGAGAGAGAGAGAGAAGTGGTGTGTGTGTGAGAGAGAGAGAAGTGGTGTGTGTGTGAGAGAGAGAGAAGTGGTGTGTGTGTGAGAGAGAGAGAAGTGGTGTGTGTGTGAGAGAGAGAGAAGTGGTGTGTGTGTGTGAGAGAGAGAAGTGGTGTGTGTGTGAGAGAGAGAGAAGTGGTGTGTGTGTGAGAGAGAGAGAAGTGGTGTGTGTGTGAGAGAGAGAGAAGTGGTGTGTGTGTGAGAGAGAGAGAAGTGGTGTGTGTGTGAGAGAGAGAGAAGTGGTGTGTGTGTGAGAGAGAGAGAAGTGGTGTGTGTGTGAGAGAGAGAGAAGTGGTGTGTGTGTGTGTGAGAGAGAGAAGTGGTGTGTGTGTGTGTGAGAGAGAGAAGTGGTGTGTGTGTGTGTGAGAGAGAGAAGTGGTGTGTGTGTGTGTGAGAGAGAGAGAAGTGGTGTGTGTGTGAGAGAGAGAGAAGTGGTGTGTGTGTGAGAGAGAGAGAAGTGGTGTGTGTGTGAGAGAGAGAGAAGTGGTGTGTGTGTGAGAGAGAGAGAAGTGGTGTGTGTGTGTGTGAGAGAGAGAAGTGGTGTGTGTGTGTGAGAGAGAGAAGTGGTGTGTGTGTGTGAGAGAGAGAGAGAGAGAGAGAGAAGTGTGTGTGAGAGAGAGAGAGAGAAGTGTGTGTGAGAGAGAGAGAGAGAGAGAGAGAGAGAGAAGTGTGTGTGAGAGAGAGAAGTGTGTGAGAGTGTGTGCACGATCACGGGATTTTAATTTGTCTACATTGGAACGTTTGGATGTAGTCATGAAAGGGTTAACAAAAATAATATTGTTTTTTTTTGTCCTCACAAAAATACTATTATTTTGATTACAACTGAAAAAAAGCTTGTATTGTATCTTTATATTTAAAACTTTAAACCTCTGTTAAGAAATAAACAAACAAAATATATGTCCCTTTAAAGTCACTGCGCTGTAAACAGTGTAATCAGTTCTTGTTTGATATTTATGTTATCGTGAATGGATGTGAAATTTTATATATATATATTTTTTAATATTATAATACATTTAAGTGTTTCATAGATTAGTCTGGGCGTGCTTAATGACATTCCAAAATTAGATACAATTTTAATTTAGGATACAGCGCAGCATTTAACCTATTACTTGTATTTCTTGAAATATGTTAGTGAGTTGTTCCAGTACTTGGGCATGGGTTAAACAGAATTATATTTACCAAATAAATATTTTTGAGGTATAAAAATTGTTATATGTTAAACTCTATTGCTAATTTTTGTAAAAAATGTTTTTTTTTTTGTTCTTTTAGACCTGTGGCACGTAGTCAACATGTCTTTGATCCAGTACGGTCTACGATCTGCAAGATGTCTTAGATATTCACCCTGTAGAGCAAGTTCCTACTGTGCAAATAGGAGATTCAGTCTCTTCTCTGGTTCCTCTACAGCGCCACAATGGAGCAAAGTAGTTTCAGATGCAGAGAAAATTGTGGGTTATCCGACTTCCTTCATGAGTCTTCGCTGCCTACTGAGTGATGAGCTGAGCAATATTGCTATGCAAGTCAGGAAGTTGGTTGGAACCAAACATCCATTACTTAACACAGCCAGGTACTGCTATATAATAATGTAGGGGGAAGATAAAGTAACTTGAGGAACCCCAGCACATTAAAGTGATGGTAAATTTCAGACTTTAAAGGGACACTGAACCCAATTTTTTTTCTTTCGGGATTCAGATAGAGCATGACATTTTAAGCAACTCTCTAATTTACTCCTATTATCAAATGTTCTTCATTCTCTTGGTATCTTAATTTAAAATGCAAGAATGTAAGTTTAGATGACAGCCCATTTTTGGTGAACAACCTGGGTTGTTCTTGCTGATTGGTGGATAAAATCATCCACCAATAAAAAAGTGCTGTCCAGCGTCTGAACAAAAAAAAGCTTAGATGCCTTCTTTTTCAAATAAAGATAGCAAGAGAACGGAGAAAAAAATGATAATAGCAGTAAATTAGAAGGTTGCTTAAAATTGCATGCTCTATCTGAATCATGAAAGAAAACATTTGGGTTCAGTGTCCCTTTAAGAATGTTGCATAGAATAATATTTTAGTGTACAAGCAAAATCACATTCATATTTAAAAAAAAAAAAAGAATAATTTATACAGGTATATATATTTTATAATAAAAGATTTAGAATCCTATTTAGTATCTTCTGTTCCTCCGCCCTCCTTCATTTCCTCTTTTGTCGGGGCTGTAATATAGAGAGCAGTCCCACCCACTCTCTACATAGGCTTACTAAAGGCTTTCAAAGGGCTGGACTTTGACACACACTGAATGGATGTTCATTGGAAATGCCTTAAAAAAAAAAAAAAAAGAGTTCATCCCAGTGGGCCGACATAACATTGTAATAGAAGTATTCCTATTGAAAACTATTTAACTCTTTAACAGAAAGACATAAAAAAGTACACATACTTTTTTAATGGCAAAGATTACATATATGGTATTTGATTAACTAAAGTTTACCATCACTTTGCACTGCTGCACTCTGCAGCATATTTAGTTAATAAACACTAATAAAGTATGGGGTATTGTCCATTGTAAACACCATGTTGCAATAAGTCAGTGTGATGCTGTATTTAAATGATAGTGTTACTGCTGATAATGACATATTTCTGTGGTCCTTGGTCATGCAAACCTATTCATTTTAATTATGTTTTATATGGACGCAATTAGGCAGCTGTTGATTGACTTATGTGAAAGATTTATATTTGTTTTACAATAAGGTTAGAGATTTCTCTTTAGTAAGATAAATTATTTGAGTACATTTTTAATTTATTATCATTGTTCTTGTTGTTTCTTTGTAGAGTGCTTCCAAATTTCACATATTTGGGCTCATTTTTTTGCTGTCGAAAATAAGAATACAGTAAAGTAACATAAATTTAGCCTGAGTGTAATAATCTATATTAAAGGGACATAAAACCCAAGAACTTTTTCATGATTCAGATAGAAAATACAATTTTAAACAACTTTCCAATTTACTTAAATTATCAAATTTTCTTCATATTCTTGTTATTCTTTATTGAAAAGCAGGAAGGCAAGTTCAAGAGTGTGCACGCGTCTGCAGCAGTTTTGCAACAATGTAATACAAGGCACTAGATGGCAGCACTAATTCCTGTCATGTAGTACTGCAAACATGTGCACTCTACCTATCTGGATATCTCTTTAACAAAGAATAACTTGAGAACGACACAAATTTAATAATAGAAGTAAATTGGAAACTTTTTAAAAATGAATTCTCTATCTGAATCATGAAAGAATATTTTGGGTTTGATGTCCCTTTAATTCTAACTATTCTGCAGACTTCAGACCTAACAATGCTATATTCCACATAGTCATTGGTTGAAGGCTGTAATGAGGCATCTATATCTGCCCTAGGTAACATGGCAGCTCCCATTGCTTTATAGACACTTTTGTTTGTTTTTCAATATTTAAACGGCTAATATAATTAAAAAAAATACATCTGCATATTATTTAATAATTTTAATTTAATTTGCTCGGAATGCAACATTCTATTTAACCTTTATTTAGAAGACATTTGCATTTGTTTTTTGATGAATGTAAAAATATTCATTGCATTTGGAAATGATAAACAAACAGGCCTTATAACAAAAAAGAAAAATAGAATCCATGTGATTAATTTGTGTGGTTAAAATTGTTACTTTAAAGGTGGAAAAGTTGTTTTTGCAGGAAGGAAAGGGTTAAAAAAGTTGATTGATAATGGTGACTGTAAGCAAATAAGTATGTAAGCATTACTTTTGCTCTTTGCCAGTCGCACCACATTTAATAAATAATAATAATATGTTTTGGCTGTTACTGGCTTGTAGGAATAGCACTAGCTACTACTTTAAAGTTATTGATGTTTAAGCTGATGTCCAACTGATCTGCCCTGAAGACGTTTCCCATAGAAAATAGCGAACAAATTCATTTCAAACAACCCTGTTAACGAATATCGGATGATTTTTTAAAAAATTTTGTTTTAGATTATTCGTCCCAAATTATTATTTTTTGTCTGTGCACGTGTCTATTATTGCTCTATTTCATTTGGCTTCAGATTAATACGTATTCGTCTGAATTTTGACCCATTTGTCTATTTATCCGCATAATGACTAGATGAACAGACTGGGGACCAAAATGGGCGAGTAACAAAATGTTTCATGTTTATTAGTTGCATTTGTTTTGTTTTTTGATTTGCAATTTTGGTGCAAAAAACAAAACAAAAAGGGGACAGAGAGCAAAGGAAAGGGGAAAAGAGCAGACATTTGACAAATCAGCTCATTTGTTTGCAGTGAGGAACAGGGGGTCTGATTATTCATGTGTACAACTTCCCCTGTCCAATCGTCACAGAGCATTACTAAATGAGCGATGCGAAGGACAGCAAGTCGGACATTAAACACCAAACAGACTTGGCTAATACACTTTTAACTTAGCATAAGGAGGTGAAACAAACAGCCATCTTTAATCACTTTTCACAGATTTTGGACAGTGCAGTTGTGTGTGATTCTCTGTCAGCTATTTCTCATTGTATATGCTGTTTTTTTCTTCTTGGAAAAACCACCCTTTGTGGGCAGAATCTGATTATACTGCATTATTTTTTCACTCTGGGAAGCAGAGATTTGTCATTTTTCTTTACTAGTTTAGTGTTAACGAGTTGTAATCTTTATATATTGCAGTGGGGGCATTGCTGGGACTGGTAGGGATCCTGCCTTTGGGCAAGATTCCGAGTGGCGTGCTAACTTATTGTGACTCTCTGCGTGCATAGGAAGTAAAGCGCATATTACAAAATGGACCTCAAATTAATTTAACGCATGTCGTGATAACGCAACCTCAGAGCTCTGGTTAAAAATATGAGGTCTCAGGTTTTATAAAAAAAAGGAAGGCAAAGGGCTTTAACATAGAGATACATACATACATACATACATACATATATACATAGTTACATACATACATACATATCTAAATTGGAGCCCTATGCAGTTAAGTAGCTTATTTAATAAAGTGTTTAACTGTGTTTGTACTGTAAATATTTCACATTCTAATGTTCTTCACATAGCAGAATATGTTCTAAGTAAGGGAGGCAAAGGCAGAACAAGAGAAGTGCAAATTGTGCGTCAAAAAAGTTAGCTGTGGGAGGGTGTTTGGGTCATCTCGCCAGCTCTGGGATTAACCAACATCTCTGCATGCACCACAAGGCAGCGTTATTAGAGGGAAGAAGGTGGGGCCAACAGCAGAAACAGTGCAACAATCTCCTAATCACAGCCGGCAATGCCACCTACTAAGAGCAGCACTACCAGCAAGTAGTCAAGACAGGGGACACGGTATTGATGGCAGTCAGCAGAATCAGTTACCACCTTCAACAACACAATGTATTCCCAACCTAGACGATTTTGGGGGGGTTTCACTCTAGGGGCATATTAACCAGCAGTCGAGGAGAAAATTAACCTGTCTGATTCGTCAGCTGGTAGATGTCGGGGGTGCGTCCTTCACCATGCTTGAAGGGGGAGTATTTCAACCAGCTGATGGAGGCAGTTGCTCTCCAATACCACCTGGCTTCATTCAGCACTTTCAGCAGGAGCGTAGTCCCCTCGCTCTACCGTTCCTGCATTGCAGTGTTTAAGGAGTAGTTGGTGAAGATTGCTGACAGTCGGTGCACTTAACCACTGACTTATGGAGTGCTCCTAACAGCCATCATGCCTTCCTCTCCCTGACCTCACACTTGTGGCAGCCCATGGCGTGTGATGAGGATAGTACTACTTCTAGTGGTGGTGCAGCGGCAGGCAGCTCTGCTCAGGGCAGGAGCGGGTTAGGAGATGAGCAAGGGTACTGAGCATTCCTCTGACAATATATTGCAGGCTTTTAGGAAGATGATGGCACAGTGGGTAGCAGAGCGGGTAGGCACCAAGGTGGAAACGAGCATTGTAGTTAGCGACTGAGCACCTAATATGGCAAAGGCTCTCAGTGAAGGTGACTTTATCCGTGTGCGTTTTTCGTCTGACATCCTCCACCTGGTGATAAATGCTGCTGTCTCTGAAGGCAGCTCTAGGTTACAAACTTTACTTGAATGGGACAGACAGATTGCATGCCACTTTCACCAAAGTGTTAAAGCCAGTGTGCTTCTTAGAGAGGAACAGAAGGCAGGGCTTCCCCAGCTCCATCTTAAGCAACATAACTACTAGGTAAAACTCAACTTTGGATATGGTGGTATGCATCGTGGAGCAGCAGAGGGCTATCTATTCTATAACTTTCGATCAAAACATTGGAATCAGGAGTACATTAGTCAGAGATGAGTGGACCATGATTCAGCAGTTGGTGGCAGTCCTAAAGCATTTCAGGGATGTCACAGAGAACTTAAGCCAAAACACTGCCAGTCTGGGTCAAGTAATACCCTTGCTCAGTCACCTATTGAGGAAGATGGATGCCTTCTTGGAAAATTGTGAAGTGGTCCCTGGTGGAGTACTATGCAGTGAAGTAGCAGTATTTGTGAGGAGACTGAATGAGCAGCTGAAAGGTTGCATGCAGGACCGTCTGAAGAAATGCCCTGAACTGATGCTGTCCACCTTGTGTGACCCCAGAATTAAAGGAAAAATGGCTCTCTCAAATGATAACCTGACAACCTGGAGGGACAAACCGATTTGCAGGGCGTGTGCGGCCCAAGAAAAAGGGGGGCATGCTTTGTGAGGGAGAAGTGCAGCAGCAGGAGACAGACATATTTTTTTTCATCTCCTACCAGCAGAAGCACAACACAGCTGAGTGGAGCAGTTGCATTTTGGTAAGAGGCAGTAGACTTTTTGGTAGGATCCACTGAAGGTTTTTGGAGGCCCGTCCTACACCAGTATAAAGATAAGTTGTCTATATCAGCCAATTAGAATACAGCAGTATCGGCTTTTCTCCCTTGTGCATTTCCTCCTAGGTACACTATAAATATTTTCTTATTTTTTTTTTTTTATGTAAAGATTATTTTTTGCAGAAAGAAAAACACTAATTCTAAAAGATAATTTGGTATATTATGATTTGATAGCAGTGGTAAAAGTATGTCTCAGTACGTTTTTGTCTTGTATTTCTAATTTGCTTCAATCTCTTTGTTAAAAAGCATACCTAGGTAATCTCAGAAGCAGCAATGCATCACTGGGAGCTAGCTGCTTAGTGACAGCATACAAAAAAATATATATATACCTCTTATCATTGGCTCACCTGTGTTTAGCTAGCTCCCAATAGTGCATTGCTGCTACTTTAAAAAAAGGATAATAAAAGAATTAAGCAAATTTGATATTAGAAGTATATTAGAAAGTTGTTTAAAATTGTATGTTCTATCTGAATCATGAAATAAAATAATTGTGTTTCATGTCCCCTTCAGTAACAAAAAATAGAACAGAATGATATTGCAAAGTATTACACTGCTCCCATCCGCAACATTTTCTGTGGAGGTCACTATTTTGCACAGAGATGGTGCAAAGCAGCCAAATTTCACTGGGCTAGTGGAGAACGCTGAACTAAAGTTAGAAAAATCATTATTTTGCTAAATTATATCATGTAAGATTTGAAGGCTAAATAGAGTTTATTTTTTAGTTTGTAACCTTTAAAACACCATTGTTAAAACAAATATGAATATGCTTGTTGGTAATGCCCCATATTTGTATCTGGATCCATGTGATTTATTTAATTTTTAGGATCATACAATAAATTTAATATAATCATTTCTATTTAACAAAAAAAAAAAATAATGATTAATTAAAGTAGCAAGCTTCTTTTTAGAAATAAAATATATGTATAATTGGGCTTCCTGTACATGTGACCTGTGACCCAAACTGTAGCCATTGTTTTCTGGTAATGATTTGAGGTGACATCAGAGAGGACCGGTTCATGCTGCCATGGTAACTGGAATGCAGCATGGAGTTCCCTTTTCTGCACATCAGCACAATGCTGCATTTCTTGCCACATATAATATGTGCTTAATCTAGCACAGTCTTCTATTTATTGGATTACATAATATATAAGATATATAATGGCATTCTAGCAAAAAGTCTAAATAAACCGCAGGTTGGTATTCATTTATTATGAAGGTTAAATTGGTGTAAAGCATTTTTTCCCCCACCATATTAAACCATAAGAAAAATGGATTTCACGTGTTTTTTTAATGTTTTTCAAGACCTGTTAATCATTGAAAACGATTGATAATTGTAGAAAGTGAGTGATAGGTTTTCTGCTCAACCTTGTATTTATTTATTTTAATGCATTTATTTGTGGGGCTGTCAGTCTCACAAATGCTCAGGTCACATTTGAACAAATAGCATCTTTTTCTAGTATCATTACATTTGCCAAATGGGAAACAAATTACACTTTTAAAACTGTTTGAATGAGTGTTTGTTTCTGTGGTTGAACACTGTAAAATGTTATGCATCTATAAAATGTTCAGGTTTATTGTACGTCATAAACTGAGCTCACCAGGAGTCTATAACAACTTACATTTAAACGCACTACTTTTTGTGGTTTTATGTTGCCATGAGAAAAACATGTAAACAATTCTTGCTACATATAGTTATTCAAAAGATTGTATAATCCAAGTATAGGAAATCCAAATGTTCCTGAATTATATCAGATACCTAACACATTCAACCTTTAGCTGCTTACATGGTCTGGAATATAGTTGATAATGGAACATGAAAGTCGAAATTAAAAGTTTGTGGTTGAGACAGAGCATGCAATTTTAAGATACTTTTTCAATTTGCGTCCATGATTACATTTGCTTCGTTCTCTTGTTATTCTTTGTTGAAAAGCATACCTAGATAGATGGAAGAGCAGCAATGCACTGCTGGGAGCTAGTTGCTGATTGGGAGCTAAGCCTCAGCTCACCAGATGTGTTCAGCTAGGTCCCAGTTGTGCATTACTGCTCTGCAGCTGACTTTAGTTATGTGTTATAAAAAATAATAGTGCAATAATAAAATGTACATAAAATTAATCTGTTATCATTTTAAACAGCACTTATTATGCACAAAATTGTTATCTATGAATTGGTTTTTGAAAAGCTATGAAATTTAGTTCTCTTTAAATAAAAAATTAGCACAAGCTAACAACAAAATATTGACCCAATTCTCTTAAAGGGACAGTACACTGTAAAATTATTTTCTCTTGTTAAGTGTATTCAGTCCACGGGTCATCCATTACTTAAGGGGATATATTCCCTTCCCAACAGGAAGTTGCAAGAGGATCACCCAAGCAGAGCTGCTATATAGCTCCTCCCCTCACATGTCATATCCAGTCATTCTCTTGCAACTCAACTAGATAGGACGTTGTGAGAGGTCTGTGGTGTTTTTTATACTTAGTTTATTTCTTCAATCAAAAGTTTGTTATTTTAAATGGCACCGGAGTGTGCTGTTTGTTCTCAGGCAGTATTTGGAAGAAGAATCTGCCTGCGTTTTCTATGATCTTAGCAGAAGTAACTAAGATCCACTGGCTGTTCTCGCACATTCTGAGCAGTGGGGTAACTTTCAGAAAGGGAATAGCGTGTGGGGAATCCTGCAAACAAGGTATGTGCAGTAAATTATTTTTCTAAGGAATGGAATTGACTAAGAAAATACTGCTGATACCGATGCAATGTAAGTACAGCCTTAAATGCAGTAGCGACTGGTATCAGGCTGATGAATGTATGTACAATAAGTAATTTTCTAAGGAATGGAATTTGACTAAGAAAATACTGTTAATACTGAAGTAATCTATGAGCCTTAACTGCAGTAGAAGCGACTGGTAGCAGGCTTATTAATAACACTACCTAACTTTTAAAGTGCATGTTTAAAACGTTTACTGGCATGTTATTCGTTTTTTGTGAGGTACTTTGGTGATAAATCTTTTGGGGCATGATTTTCCACATGGCTGTCGTTTATTTCTACATAGAAACGGTTAACTGAGGTTTCCCACTGTTGTAATATGAGTGGGAGGGGCCTATTTTAGCGCTTTTTTGCGCAGTAAAAATTCAGTTACAGTCTTCCTGCTTCTTCCTCCTTGATCCAGGACGTCTCTAGAGAGCTCAGGGGTCTTCAAAATTCATTTTGAGGGAGGTAATCAGTCACAGCAGACCTGTGACAGTGTGTTTGACTGTGATAAAAACGTTAATTGTTAAATTGATTATCCGTTTTTGGGTATTAAGGGGTTAATCATCCATTTGCTAGTGGGTGCAATGCTTTGCTAACTTAATACATTTACTGTGAAAATTTGGTTGCTATAACTGATTTGGTTCATTGTTATTTCAACTGTGACGATTTTTTGTGCTTCTTAAAGGCGCAGTAGCGTTTTTTATATTGCTTGTAAACTTATTTGAAAGGATTTTCCAAGCTTGCTAGTCTCATTGCTAGTCTGTTTAAACATGTCTGACACAGATGAATCTGTTTGTTCACTATGTTTGAAGGCCAATGTGGAGCCCCACAGAAATATGTGTACTAAATGTATTGATGTCACTTTGAATAAAAGTCAATTTATATCTGTAAAGAAATTATCACCAGACAACAAGGGGGAAGTTATGCCGACTAACTCTCCTCACGTGTCAGTACCTTCGCCTCCCGCTCAGGAGGCGCGTGATATTGTGGCGCCAAGTACATCAGAGAGGCCCATACAAATCACTTTGCAAGACATGGCTGCTGTTATGACAGAGGTATTATCTAAATTGCCTGAATTAAGAGGCAAGCGCGATAGCTCTGGGTTAAGGACAGAGACAGATGATGTGAGAGCCATGTCTGATACTGCGTCACAATTTGCAGAACATGAGGACGGAGAGCTTCATTCTGTGAGATTATGGCCAAGCTTAAAGCACTTAAGCTAGCTAATGCATTTGTTTCTGATGCCGTTGTACATTTAACCAAACTAACAGCTAAGAACTCCGGATTCGCCATCCAGGGACGCAGAGCGCTATGGCTTAAATCCTGGTCAGCTGACGTGACTTCTAAATCTAAATTGCTTAATATTCCTTTCAAAGGGCAGACCTTATTCGGGCCCGGCTTGAAAGAAATTATTGCTGACATTACTGGAGGTAAGGGTCATACTCTTCCTCAGGACAGGGCCAAATCAAAGGCCAAACAGTCTAATTTTCGTGCCTTTCGTAACTTCAAGGCAGGAGCAGCATCAACTTCCTCCGCTCCAAAACAGGAAGGACCTGTTGCTCGTTACAGACAGGGCTGGAAAGCTAACCAGCCCTGGAACAAGGGCAAGCAGGCCAGAAAGCCTACTTCTGCCCCTAAGACAGCATGAAGAGAGGGCCCCCGATCCGGAAACGGATCTAGTGGGGGGCAGACTATCTCTCTTCGCCCAGGCTTGGGCAAGAGATGTCCAGGATCCCTGGGCGTTGGAGATCATATCTCAGGGATATCTTCTGGACTTCAAAGCTTCTCCTCCACAAGGGAGATTTCATCTTTCAAGGTTATCAGCAAACCAAATAAAGAAAGAGGCATTTCTACGCTGTGTGCAAGACCTCTTAGTAATGGGGGTGATCCACCCAGTTCCGCGGACGGAACAAGGGCAAGGGTTCTGTGGTTCCCAAGAAAGAGGGAACCTTCAGACCAATCTTGGACCTAAAAATCTTAAACAAATTCCTAAGAGTTCCATCATTCAATTTGGAAACTATTCGAAACATCCTACCCATGATCCAAGAGGGTCAATACATGACCACAGTAGACTTAAAGGATGCCTACCTTCATATACCGATTCACAAAGATCATTATCGGTACCTAAGATTTGCCTTTCTAAACAGGCATTACCAGTTTGTAGCTCTTCCCTTCGGGTTAGCTACGGCCCCGAGAATTTTTACAAAGGTTCTGGGCTCACTCCTAGCGGTGCTAAGACCGCGAGGCATAGCGGTGGCTCCGTACCTAGACGACATTCTGATACAAGCGTCAAGTTTTCAAATTGCCAAGTCTCATACAGAGATACTTCTGGCATTTCTGAGGTCGCATGGGTGGAAGGTGAACGTGGAAAAGAGTTCTCTATTACCACTCACAAGAGTCTCCTTCCTAGGGACTCTGATAGATTCTGTAGAAATGAAAATTTACCTGACGGAGGCCAGGTTATCAAAACTTTTAAATGCTTGCCGTGTCCTTCATTCCATTCCACGCCCGTCAGTAGCTCAGTGCATGGAAGTAATCGGCTTAATGGTAGCGGCAATGGACATAGTACCATTTGCGCGCCTGCATCTCAGACCTCTGCAATTATGCATGCTAAGTCAGTGGAATGGGGATTACTCAGATTTGTCCCCTCTACTAAATCTGGATCAAGAGACCAGAGATTCTCTTCTCTGGTGGCTTTCTCGGGTCCATCTGTCCAAGGGGATGACCTTTCGCAGGCCAGATTGGACAATTGTAACAACAGATGCCAGCCTTCTAGGTTGGGGCGCAGTCTGGAACTCCCTGAAGGCTCAGGGATTATGGACTCAAGAGGAGAAACTCCTCCCAATAAATATTCTGGAGTTGAGAGCAATATTCAATGCTCTTCTAGCTTGGCCTCAGTTAGCAACACTGAGGTTCATCAGATTTCAGTCGGACAACATCACGACTGTGGCTTACATCAACCATCAAGGGGGAACCAGGAGTTCCCTAGCGATGTTGGAAGTCTCAAAGATAATTCGCTGGGCAGAGTCTCACTCTTGCCACCTGTCAGCGATCTACATCCCAGGCGTGGAGAACTGGGAGGCGGATTTTCTAAGTCGCCAGACTTTTCATCCGGGGGAGTGGGAACTTCATCCGGAGGTCTTCGTTCAACTGATTCATCGTTGGGGCAAACCAGATCTGGATCTCATGGCGTCTCGCCAGAACGCCAAGCTTCCTTGTTACGGATCCAGGTCCAGGGACCCGGGAGCGGCGCTGATAGATGCTCTGACAGCCCCTTGGGTCTTCAACATGGCTTATGTGTTTCCTCCATTTCCGATGCTACCTCGACTGATTGCCAAGATCAAACAGGAGAGAGCATCGGTGATTCTGATAGCGCCTGCGTGGCCACGCAGGACCTGGTATGCAGAACTAGTGGACATGTCGTCCTGTCCACCATGATCTTTACCTCTGAGGCAGGACCTTCTAATACAAGGTCCTTTCAAACATCCAAATCTAATTTCTCTGAGGCTGACTGCATAGAGATTGAACGCTTGATCCTATCAAAGCGTGGCTTCTCTGAGTCAGTTATTGATACCTTAATACAGGCACGGAAGCCTGTTACCAGAAAAATTTACCATAAGATATGGCGTAAATATTTATATTGGTGCGAATCCAAGGGTCACTCATGGAGTAGGGTTAGGATTCCTAGGATATTGTCCTTTCTACAAGAGGGTTTAGAAAAGGGCTTATCTGCTAGTTCGTTAAAGGGACAGATTTCTGCTCTGTCTATTCTTTTACACAAACGTCTGGCAGAAGTTCCAGACGTCCAGGCTTTTTGTCAGGCTTTGGCTAGGATTAAGCCTGTGTTTAAGACTGTTGCTCCTCCATGGAGCTTAAACTTGGTTCTTAAAGTTCTTCAAGGGGTTCCGTTTGAACCCCTTCATTCCATTGATATTAAGCTTTTATCTTGGAAAGTTCTGTTTTTGATGGCTATTTCCTCGGCTCGAAGAGTCTCTGAGTTATCGGCCTTACATTGTGATTCTCCTTATCTGATTTTCCATTCAGACAAGGTAGTTCTGCGTACTAAACCTGGGTTTTTACCTAAGGTAGTTTCTAACAGGAATATCAATCAGGAGATTGTTGTTACATCATTATGTCCTAATCCTTCTTCAAAGAAGGAACGACTTTTGCATAATCTGGACGTAGTCCGTGCCCTGAAGTTCTATTTACAAGCAACTAAAGATTTTCATCAAACTTCTTCCCTGTTTGTCGTGTACTCTGGTCAGAGGAGAGGTCAAAAAGCTTCGGCAACCTCTCTCTCCTTTTGGCTTCGTAGCATAATACGTTTAGCCTATGAGACTGCTGGACAGCAGCCCCCTGAAAGAATTACAGCTCATTCCACTAGAGCTGTGGCTTCCACCTGGGCCTTTAAGAATGAGGCCTCCGTTGAACAGATTTGCAAGGCTGCAACTTGGTCTCCGCTTCACACTTTTTCAAAATTTTACAAATTTGACACTTTTGCTTCTTCGGAGGCTGTTTTTGGGAGAAAGGTTCTACAGGCAGTGGTTCCTGCCTTGTCCCTCCCATCATCCGTGTACTTTGGCTTTGGTATTGGTATCCCATAAGTAATGGATGACCCGTGGACTGAATACACTTAACAAGAGAAAATGCTTACCTGATAAATTTATTTCTCTTGTAGTGTATTCAGTCCACGGCCCGCCCTGTCTTTTTAAGGCAGATCTAAATTTTAATTAAAACTCCAGTCACCACTGCACCCTATGGTTTCTCCTTTCTTGTCTTGTTTCGGTCGAATGACTGGATATGACATGTGAGGGGAGGAGCTATATAGCAGCTCTGCTTGGGTGATCCTCTTGCAACTTCCTGTTGGGAAGGGAATATATCCCCTTAAGTAATGGATGACCCGTGGACTAAATACACTACAAGAGAAATAAATTTATCAGGTAAGCATAAATTATGTTTTTCCATAAATGTATTTTAAATGACTTGTTATACCAACTGCAGAGTATAAAATATTTGCGAAATTGCATTTTCTGGTTTATTTGTGTATCTGAAGTAGCTGGTTTTGTGCTTTGAAACCACAGCCTATTACAATGGGTTGAGCTTCAGGTAATATCAGATCTCATTATGTTATCACTTTTATGTACACAGACTTGCTTCCTTATCTTATATTTGTCTGGAACACCAAAGCTCAATACATAGAGAGAACAATGGAAAATTATCATTTTATTACTTAACCATCATGCCCCTCACTGAGGGTGTAATCTCTTCTGCTGGCTGTGTTTACTTAGGCTTGTTAATAGCGTATACACCAGTATCAAAACTTTCAGTATAGGTTGGGAAACCACAAGCTAAATCAGCTATTTTAAATGCTGAAATATGAGTAAAGGAGCTACTTGCAACCAATTTAATACACTCTAGCAGGTAAAAAGGATCATTGGGAATAATTTAAAGGGGAGAAAGTTTTTGGGTGAACTGTCCCTTTAAACTCTCTGGTCCGGAGAGGTTATTGCAAATGTCATCAAGTGCTGTCACATGTGTTGTCATTCAGGACGTCACCATTCCATTTGCATGGACATCACAAAGCCCAATCTCAGCTCCCTTAAGCCTTAGTTATTTCCAAGACCCACTGTTTTTAAAAAGTAAAATAAATTTAAAACATACTTTACACATGTATACTTATAACAGCCTGTACGACCCTATATACGTTTTAATAGCCAGGTGTTGTAGAGTTGTCACAAGTCATGATATATACATAAAATAATGGTATAGGTTGAATCTGCTGGGTCTGCTGAGAAAACAATGTATATAATGTGAGGATTTCTCACTGAAAAATAGCGCTCATTAGGGCTTAAATGTGAGCAGCAGTTAAAGGGATAGTAAAGTCCAAATTAAACCTGCATGATTCAGATAGAGCATGCAATTTTATGACTTTTTTTTTTCTTTTTTTTTAAATTCACTTGGCTTTTTAAATGTCCTTCTCTATCTTGGTATCTGTTGTTGTAGAAGAATATGCACATATCCTACACTAGTGGGAGCTATCTGCTAATTGGTGCCTGCACACATTTGTCTCTTGTTATTGGTCAACTAGATGTGTTCAGCTAGCTGCCAGTAGTGCATTGCTGTTCCTTCAGCAAAGGATAACAAGATAATGAAGCAAATTTGGTAATTGAAGTAAATTGAAAGTTGTCTAAAATTGTATGTTCTATCCAAATCATGAAATAAAATGTTGGGGTTTCTTGTCCCTTTAAAGGATTATGTAATCTCCTTAGTACTGCAAGGTCCCTCAAACAAATTTAAAAAGGTAAATTTGAAAACTGCTTATCTTGCTGTCTATGGTTTCTGTATGTCATAAACATTATACTATAAAAAATTAAAAATAAAGATTTCAGTCTTTGTCAGTGAATCTTATCATGCTGTAAATGTTGGAATATAAGATGCACCTATTTTTCGTTGCATTTATTAATACTTCTTTGGTTTTCATTAGGTGAGTGATTAGCTTTGTTTTTAATGGTGTATTGCAAGAATATAACAAGGAACAAAGAAGTTAACCAATTTCTGCCCTGCATTTTTGTCTTGGGTAAAATGTGCTATTGTGAAGAAAATAAAGGAGTACATTTTAATTACTTAAATAGTAAATGGAATTAGATTACAATTACTGCTTTCAACTCCACTAATATACAGCAGTGATATATTGAACAGTCTGGCCACCATGATATTTGTATTGATTATTTTTTCCCTATCATTTTATATTAATCCAATGCATTTATGTTGTCTAGTATTTAAAGCTCTTTTTCCCTTCAAAGTATTTAAAACATATTGGGCTAAAGTACAAGTGGCGCGCTGTTCGCTCACAAAATATTAAAATATAAAAATATCAAGCTTGCGTTAACTTCAGCATGTACTACAAAGTAAAAGTAAACAAGACTGCAACAAATTTGCGCTCGTCAGGTTAGCGTGACTGAAGACCTTTCTTAATGGATTAGGGCTAAATAAAAAGTTGCACCAAACACAACATAAATACATTAAAATTAACAGTTGAACTCATTAATACACTATCTAATAAAAATTATTCATATAAATATTATATTTTTTTTTATAAGAGTTAAAAAGTATATGGTATACTAAATACCAACGTATTTGAATGGAAAGCGCTATAGTGCAGGTTACAAAATGTTAAGCCATAACTGTTGCGCCGCGCCTCTCTAGCTGTTGCTAAGGACGCGGTGCCTGCTGTCTGCTTGTTGCCTAGGGGGGAGTCGGCTCCTCTCTGCGTGCGGTGGTGACGTCATTGCTGCACGCTTCCTCCTGCAGAAGCCGGTCTGGATCTCCTGTGGCGCGAATCCTGCGCCTATGTAAGTAACTCAGTCCTACCTATCACTGCCCAAGTATAGGTGTTACTTACTGTTCTCCTGGGTGTTATTGATTTGTATGCTGGATTGTTATTTTGTTGCTAACCCCTGCTTGTCTGACCACTCTGCCTCTTTAACCCTTAACTGCTGGATTGATACTGTTGCTGAACTTTGCTTATCCGACCACTCTGCCTCTTTAACCCTTAAAGGGCCACTAAACCCAAAATCTTTCTTTCATGATTCAGATAGAGAATACAAATTTAAACAACATTACAATTTACTTCTATTATTTATTTTGCATCATTTTTTAGATATACTTAGTTGAAGAAAAAGCAATGCACATGGGTGAGCCAATCACACGAGTCTTCTATGTGCAGCAACCAATCAGCAGCTACTGAGCATATCTAGATATGCTTTTCAGCAAAGCATACCAAGAAAATAAAACAAATTGGATAATAGAAGTAAATTAGAAAGATGTTTAAAAATGCATTCTCTTTCTAAATCATGAGAGAAAAAATGTGGGTTTCATGTCCCTTTAACTGCTTGATTGATATTGTTGCTGAACTCTGCCAGTCTGGCCACTCTACCTGTTAACCCCTATCTGCCCTTGATTGCCTCAATGTTGGCAAACCCGGCCTGCCTGACCATCCTAGTGGTTTACCCCTGGACTACCTTACTGTTGCCGAACCCTGCCTGCCTGACCATCCAAGTGGTTTACCCTTGGGCTGCCTTACTGTTGCCGAAACCCTGTCTGCCTGTCCACCCTAGTGGTTTGTCTCTGGTTTCCTGCCTGTTGCCACCAAGGACTGTCCTGCCTGTGGTGAGTGCCATTTATCTCATCTTGCAAACCTACTCTGCTCTGGGATATTCCCTATCATTCCGGCTCAACGCCATGATAACAAGACTACTGGCCAAGTTCGGTCTGATAGAGGAGTATCCCACAAGCTTTACACTAACCAGCCCAAAATGTTACTCGTCACTTTTGATCCCACCCACTACCCAGGTTTAGCCAGTGTGAAACACCTTATTGTGAAGTCATTTTTTAAATATTGTTTGTTTTATACCATAAATTAAATTATGCTACAAACAGTAATAAATAAACAAAAATAAGTTCAATGCAATTAGCAACATCAACTAGGGTTCTGGGGAAGACAACAGCTGGACAAAAAAATGTTGTTGAACTGAGAGAAAGCAGAGAGTGTTGACATTAATGTGAGGTCATAGTTTTTTTTTAATATAATTTTCATCTTTCATCTATCTTTCTCCACTGCTTCCTCTCCAATCTCTCTTTTTATCCCCTCCCTTCACTCTATCTTTTTCTCCTCTCTCACTTTTCCTCTCCAATCCCTCTCTGCCCCTGTTTTTCCTCTCAGAAGTAACAGTCTTAGCACTAATGGGGTCCCTATAGCCCTAGAGGACTATCTTATCCTTACAATTTCATGTATATTTAACCCCTTAATGACCGAGGACGTGCAGGGTACATCCTCAGAAAAAAGGCAGTTAATGCCTGAGAACGTACCCTGCACGTCCTCGGTGTGGAAAGCAGCTGGAAGCGATCCTGCTCGCTTCCAGCTGCTTTCCGGTTATTGCAGTGATGCCTCGATATGGAGGCATCCTGCAATAACCTTCTACGGCCATCCGATGCAGAGAGAGACACTCTGTGGCCCTCTCTGCACCGGACATCAATGGCCGGTATCGTTGGTGGGGGGGAGCCGGTGTGGGAGGTGGGTGGCGGCCATCGATGGCCCTGGTCATGTGGAGGGGGGCGGGATCGTGGGCGGGGGAATCTGGGGGCGCGCTCACGTGCACGAGGGGGCGGGCGCGTGCACGGGGAGGGAGCGGGTGGGAACCGCTACACTACAGAAAAATGTGTCCCAAAACAAAATAAAAGTGGGACCTAGAATGTAAAAAAAAAAACTTTAGGTGTCATTTATGTGGTGGGGGTTGGTCCGTGGGGGGGGGGGGTGGGGGGGGAAGCTACACTACAGAAAAAGATAAAAAAAAATAAACATTTGTTTGTGTGCAAACTGGGTACTGGCAGACAGCTGCCAGTACCCAAGATGGCCCCCAATAAGGCAGAGGGGGAGGCTTAGAGAGCTGTTTTGGGGGGATCAGGGAGGTTGGGGGCTAAGGGGGGATCCTAAACACAGCATATGTACTGCCAGTACTTAAGATGGCGGGGACAATTGTGGGGGAGGGAAGGGAGCTGTTTGGGAGGGATCAGGGGGTGGGATGTGTCAGGTGGGAGGCTGATCTCTACACTAAAGCTAAAATTAACCCTGCAAGCTCCCTACAAACTACTTAATTAACCCCTTCACTGCTAGCCATAATACACGTGTGATGCGCAGCAGCATTTAGCGACTTTCTAATTACCAAAAAGCAACGCCAAAGTCATATATGTATGCTATTTTTGAACAAAGGACATCCCAGAGAAGCATTTACAACCATTTGTGCCATAATTGCACAAGCTGTTTGTAAATAATTTCAGTGAGAAACCTAAAATTGTGAAAAAGTTAACGTTTTTTTTTTAATTTGATCGCATTTGGCGGTGAAATGGTGGCATGAAATATACCAAAATGGGCCTAGATCAATACTTGGGGTTGTCTACTACACTACACTAAAGCTAAAATTAACCCTAGAAGCTCCCTACATGCTCCCTAATTAACCCCTTCACTGCTGGGCATAATACACGTATTGTGCGCAGTGGCATTTAGCAGCCTTCTAATTACCAAAAAGCAAAGCCAAAGCCATATATGTCTGCTATTTCTGAACAAAGGGGATCCCAGAGAAGCATTTACAACCATTTATGCTATAATTGCATAAGTTGTTTGTAAATAATTTCAGTGAGAAACCTAAAGTTTGTGAAAAAAATTGTGAAAAAGTGAACAATTTTTTTTATTTTGATCGCATTTGGCGGCGAAATGGTGGCATGAAATATACCAAAATGGGCCTAGATCAATACTTTGGGATGTCTTCTAAAAAAAAATATATACTTGTCAATGGATATTCAGGGATTCCTGAAAGATATCAGTGTCCCAATGTAACTAGCACTCATTTTGAAAAAAAGTGGTTTGGAAATAGCAAAGTGCTACTTGTATTTATGGACCTATAACTTGCAAAAAAAGCAAAGAACATGTAAACATTGGGTATTTCTAAACTCAGAACAAAATTTAGAAACTATTTAGCATGGGTGTTTTTTGGTGGTTGTAGATGTGTAACAGATTTTGGGGGTCAAAGTTAGAAAAAGTGTGTTTTTTTCCATTTTTTCCTCATATTTTATAAAAAAAATTAGAGTAAATTATAAGATATGATAAAAATAATGGTATCTTTAGAAAGTCCATTTAATGGCGAGAAAAACGGTATATAATATGTGTGGGTACAGTAAATGAGTAAGAGGAAAAGTACAGCTAAACACAAACACCGCAAAAATGTAAAAATAGCCTTGGTCCCAAACGGACAGAAAATGGAAAAGTGCTGCGGTCATTAAGGGGTTAATATCCCTTTAGATAATATTTGTAGCAGGTAGCCAAACATTCACTCACTAACTTTTTTACTGTGTATGTACTATAAATATTTTACATTCCAATGTCCTTCACATAGGGGAAAATGTTTTATATATACAGTATCTCACAAAAGTGAGTACACCCCTCACATTTTTGTAAATATTTTATTATATCTTTTCATGTGACTACACTAAAGAAATTACACTTTGCTACAATGTAAAGTAGTGAGTGTACAGCCTATATAACAGTGTAAATTTGCTGTCCTCTCAAGATAACTCAACACACAGCCGTTATTGTCTAAACCGTTGGCATCAAAAGTGAGTACAGCCCTAAGTGGAAATGTCCAAATTGGGCCCAATTAGCCATTTTCCCTCCCTGGTGTCATGTGACTCGTTAGTGTTACAAGGTCTCAGGTGTGAATGGGGAGCAGATGTGTTAAATTTGGTGTTATCGCTCTCACACTCTCTCATACTGGTCACTGGAAGTTCAACATGGCACCTCATGGCAAAGAACTCTCTGAGGATCTGAGGTCTGCATGGCTGTCATCCCAGAAGGAAGTCTCTTCTAAAGATGATGCACAAGAAAGCCCGCAAACAGTTTGCTGAAGACAAGCAGACTAAGGACATGGATTACTGGAACCATGTACTGTGGTCCGATGAGACCAAGATAAACTTATTTGGTTCAGATGGTGTCAAGCGTGTGTGGCGGCAACCAGGTGAGGAGTACAAGAACAAGTGTGTCTTGCCTACATTCAAGCATGGTGGTGGGAGTGTCATGGTCTGGACCTGCATGAGTGCTGCCGGCACTGGGGAGATACAGTTCATTGAGGGAACCATGAATGCCAACATGTACTGTGACATACTGAACCAGAGCATGATCCCCTCCCTTCGGAGACTGGGCCCCAGGGCAGTATTCCAACATAACGACCCCAAACACACCTTCAAAGGTGATGGACTGGCCAAGCATGTCTCCAGACCTAAACTCTATTGAGCATCTGTGGGGCATCCTCAAACGGAAGGTGGGGGATTGCTAGGTCTCTAACATCCACCAGCTCCGTAATGTCGTCATGGAGAAGTGGAAGAGGACTCCAGTGGCAACCTGTGAAGCTCTGGTGAACTCCATGCCCAAGAGGGTTAAGGCAGTGCTGGAAAATAATGGTGGCCACACAAATTATTGACTCTTTGGGCCCAATTTGGACATTTCCACTTAGGGGTGTACTCACTTTTGTTGCCAATGGCTTAGCCATTAATGGCTGTTGGTTGAGTTATTTTGAGGGGACAGCAAATTTACACTGTTATACAGGCTGTAGACTTACTACTTTATATTGTAGAAAAGTGTCATTTCTTTAGTGTTGTCACATGAAAAGATATAATAAAATATTTACAAAAATTTGAGGGTGTACTCACTTTTGTGAGTTACTGTATGTATGTGTGTGTGTATATATATATATATATATATATATATATATATATATATATATATATATAATACATCAGATATATAGAAATATCTATTTAAAAATAAATAGAACATTTTCTTGTATGTAAAGAACATTGTAATGTAAAATATTCATAGCTACCTTTGGGTTAGTGTATCTGGTCTAATGCATATTGGGTTAGCTCGTGAGCGATAAGTGTTTTTTCCAGTTTGCACCTCTATTGAAGTCTATAATCTCAATCCAATAAATTACTTTCAACCTGTATTACGCACATTATCCCGAGCATGTTAAAAGCTTACTGGCCTGCTGCCTGTGTTGGTTATGCAAAACTGGGGAATGGGTAATTAAGGGATTATCTATCTTTTAAAACAACAAAAAGTCTGGTTATGACTGTCCCTTTAAGGTTGAATGTAGTATCTGAATAATAAAAGTTTAATTTTGTCTTTCATATCTCTTTAAGATGGTTGATTATTATTTGTGAACCTTAAAGGGCCATAATAGTTGAAAAATAACATGCTCTAATTCATAATTAAATATGTTATATAAGATAATCAAAATTAAAGATATGTTGTAATCACCTAACTCTTTATCAGATTTAAAGGGCCATAGTTGTCAAAAAATGACAGGCTCTAATTCTGTCAACCCTACACTACAATACTGTGTGTTTAACCCCTAGAAAGGAGTTAAACACACAGTGCAAGTGCCGCTCATGACCAAAAGAGCACTGCTGACCCTGAGTCGAAAACATCTCTCATCCAATCAGCAGAGCTAGTCGCACAACTCAGATGTATGACTAGCGCTGTTGATTGGATCAGTGGCGGTTTCTGCCCCAGATCAGCAGTGCTTTGTGGGTCCTGAATCTACTGTGTGTTTATCTCCTTTCCAACACACAGTAGTGTAGGGTTAATAGTCTAACAGATTTGAGCATGTCATTTTTGGACTGTTATACCCCTTTAAAGGGACAGTCAACACCAGAATTTTTGTTGTTTAAAAAGAAAGATAATCCCTTTATTATCCATTCCCCAGTTTTGTATAACCAACACTGTTATAGAAATACACTTTTTACCTCTGTGATTACCTTGTATCTAAGCCTCTGCACACTGCCCCTTTATTTCAGTTCTTTTGACAGACTTGCATTTTAGTCAATCAGTGCTCACTCCAGGGTAACTTCACGTGCATGAGCTCAATGTTATCTATATGAAACATATGAACTAATGCCCTCTAGTGGTCAAAATGCATTCAGATTAGAGGCAGTCTTCAAGGTCTAAGAAACTAGCATATGAACCTCCTAGAATTAGCTTTCAACTAAGAATACCAAGAGAACAAAGCAAAATTGGTAATAAAAGTAAAATAGAAAGTTGTTTAAAATTACATGCACCATTTAAATCATGAAAGGTTTTTTTTTTGGACTTAACTGTCCCTTGAAAATAGACATGTGCATGGCGAAAAAATTCGGTTCGGTTCAGTTCGGATCGATTCAGATTTTTTTAAATTTCGGTTCGGAGCGATTCGAATTCGGAAAAATTTGAATCAATTCGGTTTGGTTTTGTTTCGGATTCATTCGGATTCAAATAAATTCGTCTGGATTCGGTTTGATTCAGTTCGGAATTTCGGTAACTGTTAGGTGGGATTAGACTTATACTGTACAATACTAGTGTAATCCATGGCCATCCGAATTTACCGAATAAATCCGAAGTAATTCGGATTTATTCGGTAATAAAGCAGTATTTTAATTCGGAAATTTGGTTCGATCCGAATTGCAGAATTTTCTGAATTTCCGAATCGATCCGAAACGAATCGCACATATCTACTTGAAAATGCTGTGTGATTACATCATATATCTCATTTAGATTATGTTATATTCAGTGGATATACAAAGTCTACACACCCTTATTATATTGCAGGTTTTAAAATAGACAGACATAACAACAATGTCAATTTCAGACTTTTTTTCATCTGTAATATGATCTTCCAGCAAACAAAAATCCTGAGAAAAAAACAAAAACTTAGAGACAGTCTACACCAGAATTGTTATTGTTTTAAAAGATAGATAATCCCTTTATTACACATTCCCTAGTTTTGCATTACCAACACATTTTATATTAATACACTTTTTACCTCTGTGATTACCTTGTATCTAAATCTCTGCAAACTGCCCCCTTATTTCAGTTCTTTTGACGGACATGCATTTTATAAATAAAAAGAGAGAAGCGCTCAACCTGGGAACAATAGCATAATAGCTTGTTCTATGGCTAGTTACCACCCTAGAAGCAGCCTCTTTTTGCTCAATATGTGCCTTTCACAGAGAAGAACTTTCCTGTAGCATATCAGTCTGATCCTAATTTAACAGTTCAGTCCAGCCCCGAAATACCAGGCAATCCCTCTCTGAACGAGAGAAACGGCAAAACCCCAGACGTACGTTTCGGCCTATTGTGGGCCTCGTCAGTGAGGTGCAGCCATATCCCTCTAAGCACAGTGAGCAACAGGTCCACGTCTGGATTCCCGCATCACACTTAGGGAGATATCCCTAAGAGTCATAATTTCATTAATAAAAAGAGAGAAGCACTCAACCTGGGAATGAACAATAGCATAATAGCTTGTTCTATCGCTAGTTACCACGCAAGAAGCAGCCTCTTTTTGCTCAACATTTGTCTTTCACAGAGAACAACTTTCCTGTAGCATATCAGTCTGATCCTAATTTAACAGTTCAGTTCAGCCCCGAAATACCAGGCAATTCCTTCTCTGAACGAGAGAAACGGCAAAACCCCAGACTTTTGTTGCAGTCATCCGATTTGAAATGAGTGTATATTTTCAAAAATACATTAAATTCAGAAAGTAAAACATCAAATAATGTGTTAATAATCTTCTAGATTTAGAGTTTTGTCGGTAAAGACCCGCATAGCTAACGCAGCTTTTTTTCCTACCACTGCTTCCAAACAACGCTGGTATTTAGAGTTGTCTGAAGGGCTGCGTTAGGCTCCAAAAAGGGAGCGTTGAGCTGAATTTACCGCCATTTCAACCCTCAATACCAGCGTTGCTTACTGTGCTCGTGCACAATTCCCCCATAGGAAACAATGGGGCAGTTTGGGATGAAAAAAAAACCTAACGCCTGCAAAAAAGCAGCGTTAAGCTCCCAACGCAGCCCCATTGTTTCCTATGGGGAAACACTTTCTAAGTCTGCACCTAACACCCTAACATGAACCCCGAGTCTAAACACCTCTAACCTTACACTTATTAACCCCTAATCTGCTGCCCCCGCTATCGCTGACACCTGCATTATATTATTAACTCCTAATCGGCTGCTCCGTACACCGCCGCCACCTACATTATCCCTATGTACCCCTAATCTGCTGCCCCTAACACCGCCGACCCCTTTATTTATTAACCCCCAATCTGCCCCCCCAATGTCGCCGCTACCTTACCTACAGTTATTAACCCCTAATCTGCCGACTGGACCTCGCCGCTACTCTAATAAAGTTATTAACCCCTAAAGCTAAGTCTAACCCTAACACCCCCCTAAATTAAATATAATTTTAATCTAACAAAATAAATTAAATATTATTAACTAAAGTATTCCTATTTAAAACAAAATACTTACCTGTAAAATAAACCCTAATATAGCTACAATATAACGAATAATTATATTGTAGCTATTTTAGGATTTATATTTATTTTACAGGCAACTTTTTATTTATTTTAACTAGGTACAATAGTTATTAAATAGTTATTAACTATTTAATAGCTACCTAGTTAAAATAATTACAAAAATTACCTGTAAAGTAAATCCTAACCTAAGTTACAATTAAACCTAACACTACACTATCATTAAATTAATTAAATAAATTACCTACAATTAGCTAAACTAAAATACAATTAAATAATCTAATCTATAATACAAAAAACCCCACACTAAATTACAAAAAATAAAAAAAGATTTCAAGAATATTAGGCTAATTACACCTACTCTAAGCCCCCTAATAAAATAAAAAAGCCCCCCAAAATAATAAAGGTCCCTACCCTATTCTAAATTAAAAAGTAACCCGCTCCTTTACCAGCCCTTAAAAGGGCTTTTTGCGGGGCATGCCCCTAAGTAATCAGCTCTTTTGCCTGTAAAAAAAAAATACAACCCCCCCACCCAACATTAAAACCCACCACCCACATACCCCTACTCTAACCCAAACCCCCCTTAAATTAACCTAACACTACCCCCCTAAAGATCACCCTACCTTGAGCCGTGTTCACCCAGCTGGGCACCGATGGACCAAAAGAGGACATCCGGAGCGGCAGAAGTCTTCATCCTATCCGGGCAGAAGAGGACATCCGAACCGGCATCTTCATCCAAGCGGCATCTTCTATCTTCATCCATCCGACGAGGAGCGGCTCCATCTTCAAGACCTCCGGCGCGGAACATCCTTCTTCCCCGACGACGAATGACGGTTCCTTTAAATGACGTCATCCAAGATGGCGTCCCTCGAATTCCGATTGGCTGATAGGATTCTATCAGCCAATTGGAATTAAGGTAGGAAAAATCTGATTGGCTGATCCAATCAGCCAATCAGATTGAGCTTGCATTCTATTGGCTGATCGGAACATCCAATAGAATGCGAGCTCCATCTGATTGGCTGATTGGATCAGCCAATCGGATTGAACTTGAATCTGATTGGCTGATTTAACTTTGCCTATCTAGATACTAGAATTGTATCTTCTTTGAAAAAAGTATCAAGTTCTTTCAAATCACAATTGGATCTCTTGTGTACAGTTCTAAATAGGTAATTCCACAGGTTTTCGATGGGTTTGAGGTCTAGGTAAAGATGTAAAATTTTAGGAAATTTCAAAGCTATGCGGAAACAAAACAACTTTTTCTTGTTTTTTTTTTGTTTTTTCCTTTAAACGAAAATAAATTGTCAGAAAAAAAAATTGCAGAGTACACTTACAAACTGAAAGTAATTATGTTACAGGGAACATAGAATGCAGTGTGTACAAATTTAAAAAGTTCTGCTTATTCATTAAATAATAAACTCAGTTTGCTTTTTAAAACTTAATTTTTTTGTTACAAAAACTATAAGGAACCTCTTCTGCCAGTACATGAGAACAGGCTACCCCACTTAAAACAATGAAAAACTGAAGTAACCATCAACATAACAAATGAAGAACATTATTTTGTCTACTTTAATCCTACCACTGATTAATAGTACTAAATGGAGATAATGCATTTCTGTTAGAGAGACACTCCAGACCCCTAAAGCACATCATGAGAAGGCACTTTAATAAATAGGATGGCTGCCAATGCTTACCTAAGAGAAGAATCTGATTGGGCGTCCGATCGCAGAAGAATATATTACTCTTGCAAGAGCTTGATCAACTTTTTCCTGATATTCAGGTTTCATCCTATCTATAAATAAAGGTATTTTTTGGAGGCAATTCTTTGTAACGCTTACTTACGTGAAAGATGCTGCTGGTGGAGAAGTCTTTTGTGATGATGCAGCAGTTACACAAGGAGCAGAATGAGTGGTTCTGGAATGGAAACATTGGAGGGAAAAGCTAATTGCACTCTTCATTTAATTCCATTAAGTCTTTTTCAATGGCTTTAGGACATTTCTGGCATGAAAGGATGTTTATTTCTATTCTGGTAGCATTTGAAAAACATATTTCTTTTGAAAGTATTTGAAAATTGCTTTTTTTCCCCCCTCAGACTAACTGTGCAAATGTTGGCCATTTTACTGAGAGGGTGAAAGAAAAACCTTTTTTTGCAAGATTACAGGTAAACATTATGCTGTGATGGGGAGGGGTTGCATCAAAGAAGAACATTAGTAGGAATTCAAGTGAAGGTCAACGTTACCGTTTGTGAAACGCTAGGATTGACTATTGAAACAAATAAAGGGGACTTTCATTCAGTGAATTGGCTGTTGGCTGTAACATGATACAGGAGGAGTGGAAATAGACATAACTGAAATTTGTCAATAAAAAAACCTACTACTAATTTGAGTTCAGACTAAGTGCTATTGCATTGTCTTTTTATTACGCATTTGTTTATTATGCAAATCTACTGTATTTACTTTTCCTTTAAGCCTTAACTGGGAGGACAGAACAACTCAGTCAACTATACCAACAAGATGGAGCCCACAAACAATACATAAAGTCTCATAAGTCATAAAAGCCTTTATTATATAGTTTTTTTGTAAATAATATTGGATGTTTAAATATATGAACACCATGTCATAAACATATTGTTTATAATATTAAATACTATTTTTTTTAACAATTTTTCCAGAAAACAACGGCTCTAGGAAAAAAAAGTATACAAAAATATATATTTTTTCCATTTTTGGGGGGGCCTTCCCATCTCTGGGACTGGGCTCTAACTGGGCCATTCCAAGACATTGATTTTCCTTTTGTGAAGCAATGCCTTGCTTGACTTGGATGTGTGCTTTGGGTCATTGTCATGTTGGAATGTGAAACTCCTCTTCACCTGCAGTTTTCTGACAAGCCATCAGGTTTTGTGTCAAAATACTTTGATATTTGGAGCTATTCATTATCCCATCTATCTTGACAAGAGCCCCTGACCCTGAAGAGAAGCAGCTCCAAAGTATGATGGTACCACCACCATGCTTTAAAGTTGGTATGGTGTTCGCTGGATGATGAACTTTATTGGCTTTGCGACAGATATAGCTACAGTTTAGGCTGAAATGTCACTCTTTGTCTCGTTAGACACATTGCACATTTTCCCACATGGTTTGAGGTGACTGAATGAATCTTTTGACATAGTTTAAACAGTCATGGATTTTCCTTTTTGTTAGAAAGTGTTTCCGTCTTACCACCCTACACCATATCTCAGAATGTGCAGAATACAAGAGATGGTGGTCACATACAATAAGTGATCCATACCTGCCAGAAATTCCTGCAGCCTCTTGGTAGCCTCCATAAAGTTTTCTCTTCATCCTCTCCTCAGCATTGGAGAGTCTTCCTGATTGTCACATTGTCTGTGTGGTGCCACATTTTATCCACTTATTGATGATAGTTTTGACAGTGCTCCAATGTACATCCAGTGCCTTCGATATGCTTATATATCTCTCTCCTGATTGTTACTTTTCACAATTAGCTCTCACAGTTTCTCTGGCAACTCTTTGCAGACCATGAGGCCTACTTATCAAGCCGTCAACTGTGCTGCATTCGCCGGCACCAATACGCTCGCCTGACATCGCCTAACACCGCGTCCGCTGACCTGAATACGCTCTCCATATTTAACAAAAAAGCTGTCAAAAAGCTGTGCACCAAGTACGGGGCGATGAGCAGCGGACTGTTGTTAACTAACAGTCATCGATCTCGCTGCTATTCGGCTTTTTCACAGCTTTATTTGTATACTGTCACTAAACACCGCCACTATACTAAACTGTTTAACCCCTATCCTGCCACTCCCGGACCCCGCCACCACCAACATTATATACTTAACCCCTAATCTGCCGCCCCCTACACCTACATTATGTTATTAACCCCTAATCTGCCGCTCCCTACACCGCCGCCACCTACATTATGTTATTAACCCCTATCCCGCTACTCCCGGAGCCCACCGCAACTAAATAAAATTATTCACCCCTAAACCGCCAGCCCCCCACATCGCCATAAACTAAATTAAACTATTAACCCCTAAACCTAACAACCCGCTAACTTTATATTAAATATTAACTCATCCCTATCTTGTAATCAATTTAAACTTACCTTTAGAATTAAATTAAACTATATTAAACTAATAATTAACCTACCCTAACTGTTATACTAAAATTACATTAAACTATATTAAACTAATAATTAACCTACCCTAACTGTTATACTAAAATTACATTAAACTATATTAGACTAATAATTAATCTACCCTAACTGTTATACTAAAATTACATTAAACTACAAATTAAATTAACTTTGATATATATTTAAACACTTAACCCTACTCAAATAATTTAAATCTACACTAAAAAAATACAAAAAACTAACAACTAAGTTACAAAAAAAAATAAACACTAAGTTACACAAAATAAAAAATAAATTATCAAAGATTTAAACTAATTACACCTAATCTAAAAGCCCTATGAAAATACCCCCCCCCAAAAAAAAAACCAAAAAAAAAAACCCTAGGCTACAATAAACTACAAATAGCCCTTAAAAGGGCCTTTTGCTGGGCATTGCCTCAAAGAAATTTTTTACCTATAAATAAAAAATACAAATACCCCCCCAACAGTAAAACCCACCACCCACACAACCAACCCCCCAAATAAAAACCTAACTAAAAAAACCTAAGCTCCCCATTGCCCTGAAAAGGGCATTTGGATAGGCATTGCCCTTAAAAGGGCATTTAGCTCTATTTCAGCCCAAACCCCTAATCTAAAAATAAAACTTGGCCAATAAACCCTTAAAAAATCCTAACACTAACCCCTGAAGATCCACTTACAGTTTTGAAGATCCGAAATCCATCCTCCAAGTGGCCAAAGTCTTCACCCATACGGAATCTTCTATCTTCATCCATCCGGCGCGGAGCGGCTCGATCTTCAAGATATCCGACGTGGAACATCCTCTTCGTTCAACGTCTTCTTCCCGAATGATTGTTTCTTTAAATGACGTCATCCAAGATGGCGTCCCTTAGATTACGATTGGTTGATAGAATTCTATCAGCCAATCGGAATTAAGGTTGAAAAAAATCCTATTGGCTGTTGCAATCAGCCAATAGGATTGAGCTTTCATCCTATTGGCTGATCCAATCAGCCAATAGGATTGAGCTCGCATTCTATTGGCTGATTGGAATAGCCAATAGAATGCGGTGGTAGTGGTAGTGATGTGGTAGGCCAGGGGTTTAGGGGTTAATAAATTTATTTAGTTGCAGTGGGCTCCGGGAGCGGCGGGATAGGGGTTAATAACTTTATGTAGGTGGTGGCGGTGTCGGGAGCAGAAGATTAGGGGTTAATAACTTTTATTTAGGTGGCGTCGTTGTTGGGATGGCAGAATAGGGGTTAATAAGTATAATGTAGGTGGTGGCGGTGTCTGGGGCGGCAGATTAGGGGTGTTTAGACTTGGGCTTATGTTAGGGTGTTAGGTGTAAACATAACTTTTATTCTCCCATAGGAATCAATGCAATATCGGGCAGCAGCGAACATAAGCTTTCGCTGCTTTCAGACTCCCATTTATTCCTATTGCATCTGCCGCCTCCAGTGCCGGATTGAAAACCAGGTATGCTGGGCCGGAATAGTGACGAGCGTACCTGTTAGATATTTGATAAATAGCAAACGTAGTCAGTGCCGAATATGTATTCGGAACATCTGTAATGACGTAAGCATCGATCTGTGTCGGACTGAGACCGGTGGTTCGTATGTTACGTCACAAATTTCTACTTTTGCCGGTCTGTAGGCTTTGATAAATAAGGGGAATCAGGTTCTCCACAATTACGCTGCGGAATTCCAGCGTATTTGCGGTTGACAGCTTGATAAATAGGCCCCATGTCTCTTTCAGTAGTATGTGACCCCAAACTTTCAAACAAGTCCTACAACAACAACAACTGACTTTAAATAAGTATCACTTTTATTGCTGGCAGGTGTATGCTATTTACTTACAGGCAGGATTTAGAATGTGATTGCTTAACTGTAAACACAGCTAGAGCCCCCATTATTAAAGAGTGTGCAGCCTTGCAATCGGAGTGTGGTAGTTGTATTTATTTATTTAAAATGTCCAAATGATTAACTATTTGTTTTTTTTTCTCTGGGTTTTTGTTTCTTGGAAGATCGCATTACAGATGGAAAATGTCTGATATTTACGTTGTTATTTCTGCCTTTAGATTTAAAAACAAAAACCTTAAATTTCATAAGGCTTTGTAGTCTCTTTTTTTATATATCCACTGCAGCATATTCAATTGTTACTATTTGGTTTTCCAGAATATTTCAAGATATTAATTTAACAATAGTTTATAAAACAAAGTAACTAGCAGATTTCTCTTCGTGCTGGTGAGTTTTTGATCATCATGCCATAAGTAACAAATGTCCATACAAAGTACAGCACGACCCTCACAGTGCTTGCTGTCTAGGGTCACTTTCAAGCCCTTGCTCCAATTCCACAGCACAAGTTACTCAGCAGCTCTTTGAGGGACCTTCATTCATCATAGGGTCTTTATGTAGAACAAACAATGTTTTGGGCAACACTACCCTTAATGATGTCTAGTAAGGTTATTAAGTATCCTCACACAATTGTTTTAAGCCTAGGTGAATATAGTGCTTTTTGGCATTATAAGAGAGAGAGTAGGAGTATGGTTCTCTGGCTCCTGAAATTTATTATGATCTTAGCTGTACTTATTTTGTACTGTGAGAAAAAATATGTCAAAACTAATTGGGCTCTCTTTTAGTTTGCAGCAATGTTCCCAACCACTGCCAGCGCACCTAAGGTGTTCTTCAGTATAGTCTAGCTTGTCCCATGCCTCTTTTAACCGAATTTAATGCCAGAAGCTGTTAGTAATTTATACACATGAAGGATAAACATGATTTTATCATTCTGCTGTTCACTCATTTGAGTGGCTTTTCAAGACATTGTCTACAATGGAAACTGTCACGTTGTTTATATCATGTTCAGTTTTTTCTCAGTGTATTATGTTTGCAAAATGTATAGCTTTTATTTTAAAGTAGCAATGATAGAAATGAGATCTCACTAGTATTTTTCATTGTCGCTTTAGCAAATTAATTTTGAGGGTAAAATGTTTTAAATCGTGTGCATGTTTTGAAAGACACCAATATAATGCATTTTTTACATAAAGATAGTTTGTGCTATGAAATGTACACCTTATTTTTGTGCAAAAATGCTTCTAAATATATTTACTTTATTTTTTCTTTTTACCTATGTTTCTCTATCTTGCCTGCTCACTTGATCAACTCCTTTTTTGCCCCCTCTGGATGACTCTGATGCAGTCATCCAATCACAAGAGTTGCCGTGCACCCTGATGATTGTAATGTGCTACCATGTATGACTGGAGTGACACATGCATTAGCAGCCAAATGCATTACCTACTGCGTATAGAGCTGCTCTATACTTCACTACGCTGCAGAAAAAAATAAGGGAGTGGAATCTTTAGTAACATTACTACAAAAAACATTTATTTTAAAAAGGAAGTAAAAAAATAATAATAAAATGATTGTGATTTACCTTGGGGAAGGCTGTCAAGGATAAGTACATTTTAATGGAGCCCAGTAGTGTAGGATAGTGCTCACACAACCACTACACAGCACAATTGGTTGATATAATTGAATAGGACCCCTTGTGCTTTATAGAAGAATACGTAGTAGTTAGAAGGAAAAAAAATCCATAAACAATTTTGAGGTCAGGGCAGGCATCTTTCATATACGTTCATATACGGTTAACAAGCAGAAGGTCAGGGCAGGATAAAAGATACAAATACTAAACACTAGGATTGCTCTTTAACAACTGAGCACGGAACTCTCTGAGCTGCAGTGCTTTATTGGCACCTGTGATGATTGACAGCGATTCGAGGAGGCATGGCATTGTGCATATAATTGCTTGCCTCATCTGCAATGGCTTGTTTGTAAGTGTGACACTCGGCGCCTAATCCACTCAGACATGACCACGTGACATCAGGAAGATACCACATGGATTCCTCAGCTGCCTGCCTGAGCAGAGCAGGCCCTCCACCCTAGGATCCAGTCTCTAGCAGAGGACCCATGGCAGAGACCTCAGCAGCCTTGAAACAGCAGGACATTACAAAGGCTAATTAAATCAACAGAAATTGTATGCGTTACTATCAATTACCATCACTTTAACTTATTAATATAATGTCTTAGTAAGGAGTAATCTTAAAATAATAAAACCATCAGGTAGCTTTTTCTTTTCAGAGATTAAGTTTGACAAGAATTTTCTCTGACAATTTATCTGTCACAAACATAACTAGGAATGTTTAAATATATATTGATATTGGTGGGGCTGTGTTGGTATTGAGCAACTAGCAACCATTGTCTTCAGCTTTTGTTAGAATACTAAGGAATCTACTTTTATTACTAATAATTGTACTTGAACTCTGTCAGTTGTAAGAGAATAAATATAACTTTGGATCACAATAATAAAGACTGGTTATTAGTCAACACTTTCTAATCACATTATACAGTATAATGTTCCCCTGCATTTTATATATTAAGGTGAGGTTTGTGGCAGTCAGGTCTGATATTGTCTGCATAGATGGAGCCGTTTCCCCTGGTTGCAAGGCTGTCGTGTTGGCTGCAGATTCTTGATGTACCAAATAAATGACGTTAATAACTTATGTGCAGATATTAGTTTAGACATTTCTACTCCTTGTTCTGTGTTGGACAATACTGGGGCTGTCCACTGCAGGATTAAACTTTCTTGTACAAAGTAACCATATGGTTGCACTAGTATACTCTGATATCCGTATTCAGTTATATATAATTTGAGTGCATCACTTCCTATATACCCAATCACTGGCTCGGCAGCAAAGCCGTGCTCAATTACTCAAGCATTTTGTGGGGCTTATCATATTATCCATGTCTCTTGGTGTGTCAAGCAAAACATTTGGAAAGCATACATTTGGCATATAAAATGCACATAAATCTGTATTCTTGCTTGACTCTGGACTAAATCCGTCAGATAATGTTGAAAACAAACAATGCCCTATAATCATGCTCAGAAAAGCATTATCTTCTATGCAAAAAGTAACCAAACTTTTTTTTTTGCAAAATAAAGCACATTCTTTCTAGGAAAAAAAATCCTCCTAAATAAAATATATCTCTTATGTGGACACAGTCAACGCAATTTTTTTTTTTAATTGGATAGGAAAGTCAAAATTAATCTTGCATGATTAACACAGAACATGACCTTTTTAGACACTTTTAAATCCTCTTCTATTTTCAAATGTATTTTTTTTCCTTTTATTATTCATTGTTGAAAAAAAAAATATGTACATATCCTACATTAGTGGGAACTAGCTGGTGATTGGTGCCTGCACACATTTGTCTCTCGTGATTGGCTGACTAGATGTGTTCAGCTAGCTCTCAGTAGTGCATTGCTGCTTCTTCAGCAAAGGATATCAAGGGAATGAATCAAATTTAATAATAGACATAAATTAAAAAGTTGTTTAAATTTGTATGTTCTATCTGAATCCTGAAAGAAACAAATTGGGTTTCATGTCCTTATAACATATTTTAAATTTTAATAATGTCTTGGACATATATTTTCAACATTCACATCCTTTTACTAATCTGAGGTATCTTTTACAAATTGTCTGCTAAAGTAATTCTAAAAAAGGTAATTGGTCTTCCAATTAGTTAGCTTTGCTGCAGGATACAAGGATTTTGAAGAACTACATGCATTCATCTCTATACAATAAACATATCAGTGATTTCTGTAAATAATTGAAGCTGCTGATGCACTACAGTTGTAATGCACTACTGGAACCTAGCTGAACACATCTGATGAGCCAATGATGAGAGGCAATGTGTGTAGCCACCAATGAGCAGCGTTGCTTTTGAGCCTACTTATATTTGCCTTTCAACAAAGGATACCAAGAAAACAAATTCAATTTGATAATAGAAGTAAACTGAAATGTCTCTTAAACTTCTATGATTTATCTGAAGTATGTACATTTTGACATTCATTACCATATAAGTAGATTTTTGTTGTCATTTTGCACTGGGATTAAATAGTATTGGTTTCCTAATTTGCCCAAACACATTATATTTTCTTTAGGTTTAAATGGACCTTAAAGGAACTGTCTACTCCAATTGTTATTGTTTAAAAAGATAGATATTCCCTTATATTATCCATTCTCCTGTTTTGCATAACCAACATAGTTATATTAATGTACTGTTTATGTCTCTGATTACCTTGTATCTAAGCCTTTGCAGACTGCCCCCTTATTTCAGTTATTTTGACAGACTTGCATTTAGCCAATCAGTGCCTTCTCATTTGTAACTCCACGGGCGTGGTCACAATGTTATCTGTGTGTCACACATGAACTTACACCCTCTAGTTGTGAAAAACTCCCAAATGCATTGAAATAAGGGGCGGCCTTCAAGGACTTAGAAATTAGCATATGAGCCTACCTAGGTTTAGCTTTCAACAAAGAATACCACGAGGACAAAGCAAATTTGATGATAAAAGTGAATTGGAAATTGTTTAAAATTGCATTCCCTATCTGAATCATGAACGTTTATTTTTGACTAGACTGTCCCTTTAAGGGACATAAAAGTGGAAAAAGAAAATGCTCTGTGTTAACTGTATGGAAGATATAAAGAAACAGGCGCAAGGCCCGACTCAAGTGTATAAAAACAAATTTATTAGGCCCCTTTAAAGTATTGTACTTACAAGATAAAATAATCAAATATGCACATATCATACACGTTGTCTCAGTCTCCGTATCGGTTGCCATTCGTTATAACCTCACAGTCCGTAAATACAGGTTACTGGTGGGTATATGATGTGTCGTATCTCGGTTTATCATAAAGCCCCCTTGTCTAGTAAGTAGTTACCCGTCAATTCATCCGTTCAGGAGTCAGGACAAAGTCGGTAAATCAGTATAATATAAAAACTAGGTACATCACACCATGCAAGCAATCCTTCGGCGTCCGCTTTCCTGCACGATCTAGTGCAACAGTGGAAATACGGATGCCTCCTTGGGACAGAAAGGACTCTATGCGTTTCATTTCACACCGGTAAAACTTTTTCGAAAGTACATTTCCTTCCCTGGCCCTGGATTTATATATGCGCAGCCTCTCAATGTGCTCCACTTACAGGGAAAATAATTTGTGACAACATAGTTAAACATAATTATCTAGCTAGCAGATACAAGTTTAAATCAATTTAAGTGCAAGTTAATAGAGATCAAAAAAATGCAAAATGGCACAAAAAGAAAATATATCAATTCTGAATTAAAGTCTTCTGAACATGTCTCAATAAATCTAAGTGTACATCAATAAATCTAAGTGTACATCAATGTTAACAATTAAAAATTATACAAATCTAATTGTTAGAAATGTTAAAAATTATACCTATTCCTTTATGTAACATGATCAGCTTATAACGTGGGTGGGTATTTCTGTGTTAACTATTTAACTATTGCTTGCAGATAGAACTATGCTAGTACATAGATTGCCGTATGGTATTTATACTATCAGTGAAACACCCATGCATTAAATGGGTTCATTTATGTTGTAATTTATGTAAATTTATCTTCATAATTATAGGTAGCCTAAAAATAAAAATATGTTTTTGCTGAAAAAAAGGCAGTTTGTAGAGAATAATGCAGCAAATTGGATCTCTTTGTTGGACAGCCAGGTCTGGCATCAGTAAGCTGACAGCTGTGACAAGTGAGTTGTGTGTAACATAACTGTAGTGTCCAGCAGGCTTTGCTGAAGGAGCTGTTCTGGCGAGTGTTTGCATCTCATCTCCCTTAGGTTTTTGGTTGGTGCTTGAGCTTTTGCATTGTGTGGCTTTTGTAAATGTTGTAGTTTGCAACCATTCAATTATTTTTCTGGCTTATAGAAAAGCAATGATGATAATAATTTCATATTTAAATAGGACAATGTTAAAATGTAGCCATATTTTATGTCCTTTTATATCTATCTCTACACACACACAGACACACACATAAATATAAATATATATATATATATATATATATACACACACACACACACACACACACACACACACACACACACACACACACGTGTGTGTGTATGTATATAGAGCTCTGGAATAAATTAAGAGACCACTGCAAAATTATCAGTTTCTCTGGTTTTACTATTTATAGGTATGTGTTTGAGTAGAATTAACATTTTCGGTTTATTCTATAAATACTGACATTTTTCACAAATTCCAAATAAAAACATTGTCAGTGAAAGCATTAATTATATATGCCACTGCTGTGGTCAACACTATCTTCTTGCAATAGGACCAGCTGGATAGCAAAAAAAGTGCTTCTAGTAGCTCAAAAGTAATTGGAATAAACAAATAACTATTGGCCATGCCAAAAGAGTTGACAATAAAAGTTTTGAGTGAGGAAAAGAAAGGTTCAATTCTGTCTTTACTGGCAGAGGGATACAGTGAACATCAGGTTGCTTCCAGCCTTTAAATTTAAAGATGGTGGTTCATAAGAACAAGGTCATTCAGCAGGCATTTGGGACAACAGGGCTACAGACCGGCAGAGGGCACAAATGATTCTTCACTTCCAGGGATGACTTCCAACTCATGCGAATGTCATTCAACAACTATAAGATGTCATCAAGTGACCTATTAAAATAATTAATAGCAAATGACAGCTGGGGTGAAGTGAACGGCAAGGTCGGTTTAAAAGAGACAGGGCTGAAGTCGTGAAAGCTAGAAAAAAGTCCTTCATCAATGAGAAGCAAAGAAGAGCCAAGCTGAGGTTTGCAAACGACCATAAGGATTGGACTGTAGTAAGGTAATCTTCTCTGATGAGTCAAATGTTCAGATTTGCCCAACACCTGGTCTTCTAATGGTTAGATGGAAACCTTGAGAGGCCTACAAGCCACAGTGTCTCTCACCCTGGAGAATCGGTGATGATCTGGGGTGCCTTATACAAGGCTGGAATCGGGTAGCTTTATCTTTGTGAAGAACGCATGAATCAAATCATGTACAAAGTTATCCTGGAAGAAAACTTGCTTCTTTCTGCTCTGACAATGTTCCCCAACTCTGAGAATTCTTTTTTTCCAGCAGGACAGTGCTCCATGCCACACAGCCAGGTAAATCATGGTGTGGGTGGAGGACCACCAGATCAAGACCCTGTCATGGCCAGCCACATTTCCAGACCTGAACCCCATTGAAAACCTCTGGAATGTGATTAAGAGGAAGATGGATGGTCACAAGCAGATCATTTTGCAGTGGTTTTAATTTTTTCCAGAGCTGTATATGTATGTATATATGTGTGCTTTGTGTGTTTATGTGTATGTATATGTGTGTGTGTGTGTATGTATATATATATATATATATATATATATATATATATATGTGTATATATATATATATATATATATATATATATATATATATATATATATATATATATGTGTATATATATATATATATATATATATATATATATATATATATATATATATATGTATATATATATATATATATATATATGTGTATATATGTATATATATATATATATGTGTATATATGTATATATATATATATATATATATATATATATATATATATATATATATATATATATATATATAAAAAATATATATATAATTTGAGAGGTCCATGTACTCACTGCTCTTAAAAGTTTAAAGCTACTAGCCCAGAGGGAAAAAGTAAAATTTGTAACACGTTCGCTGCAATTTCTTACTTCACCCCAGCTGTCATTTGCCATTCTTTTTGTAGGTCACTTGGTGTCATCCTACAGTTGTTGAGTGACATTTAAATCAGTTGGTGGTTATCCCGGGCAGTGGAGAGTTGTTTTTGCCCTCTGCCGGTCTGTAGCTTTGTTGTCCTCAATGTCTGATGCTTGACCTTGTTCTTATTGCAACCTGACGCTTGCTGTATACCTCTGCCAGTAAAACCAGAATTGAACCCTTCTTTTCATCACTCAAAATTTTTATTTTCACCTCTTTGCATGGTCAATAGTTATTTTTTTATTCAAATTACTTTTGAAGTAGTCTTAGCTTTAAGCCATCCATCTGGTCCTATTGCAAGAGTACAGTGATGACCACAGCAGTGGTTATTATACCTTTCCTCATTAAATAAACTTTGGTTCAAGTGATCACCTAATCAGTACCTTATTAAGCAGATGTGAGTCTGGCAGTCACTTGCAAGCACACAGATGGATTAAAAGCAAAATTGGAGAGTGAGTTATATTATTTGGCCAAATGGTGATAGCTCCGGGACCATGTCAAGGTCTCTTTCTTTCATGTAATTGGCAAGAGTCCATGAGCTAGTGACGTATGGGATATACAATCCTACCAGGACAGGCAAAGTTTCCTAAACCTCAAAATGCCTATAAATACACCCCTCACCACACCCACAATTCAGTTTTACAAACTTTGCCTCCTATGTAGGTGGTGAAGTAAGTTTGTGCTAGATTTCTACGTTGATATGCGCTTCTCAGCATGTTGAAGCCTGGTTCCTCTCAGAGTACAGTGAATGTCAGAGGGATGTGAAGGGAGTATCACCTATTGAATACAATGGTCTTCCTAACGGGGATCTATTTCATAGGTTCTCAGTTATCGGTTGTAGAGATTCATCTCCTACCTCCCTTTTCAGATTGACGATATACTCTTATATACCATTACCTCTACTGATTTTCATTTCAGTACTGGTTTGGCTATCTGCTATATGTGGATGGGTGTCTTTTGGTAAGTATGTCTCATTTACTTAAGACACTCTCAGCTGTGGTTTGGCACTTTATATGTAAAGTTCTAAATATATGTTTGTACTTATATTTGCCATGATTCAGGTTTATCAGTATATTTCCTTTTTGCAGACTGTCAGTTTCATATCTGGGAAATGCTTTAAAAAAAAAAAAATTTCTTACCTGAGGTTTTCAAATTGACTCTTTCTATATTGCGGGCTGTATTAGGCTCGAGAGAGCGCAAAATGCTATAATTAATTTCGTCATTCTTGGCGCAAGACTTTTTTGGTGCGAAAATTACATTTGTTGACGCAAATTTGTCATTTCCAGCGTATTAGTTGGCGCAGAGTCTTTTCACGAGGTTGCGTCATCTATGTAGCTTGAGTTTTGTTCCGGACGTTTTTGGCGCCAAAAAATGTTTGTCAGTTTGTGGTGCGTCATACTTGGCACCAAACATTTTTTTTCTTCTTTTAAGACCTCATTCCTTTTGCCTCTGGTCTTTTTTTCTATGTCAGAGGCCTATTTGGTTTGCTTTTTTCCCATTCCTGAAACTGTCGTATAAGCAAATTGATAATTTTGCTTTATATATGGTTTTTCTTTTACATACTGCAAGATATCTCAATCTGATCCTGTCTCAGAATCTACTACTGGAATCCTGCTGCCTGATATCGGTTCTACCAAAGCTAAGTGCATTTCTTGTAAACTTGTGGTAACTGTTCCTCCAGCTGTGGTTTGTAATAGTTGTCATGATAAACTTTTACATGCAGAGAATGTTTCCATCAGTAGTAGTTCATTACATGTTGCTGGTCAACATCTAATGCTCAGGATATTCCTGTAAATTTAAGAGAATTTATTTCTGATTCCATTCCGAAGGCTTTGTCTGCCATTCCGCCTTCTAATAAACGTAAAAGGTCTTTTAAAACTTCTCATAGAGTTGATGAATTTTCTTATGACCGACAACATACTGATTTCTCTATCTCTGATGAGGATCTGTCTGATTCAGAGGATCCTGCCTCAGATATTGACACTGACAAATCCTCTTATTTATTTAAAATGGAGTATATTCGTTCTTTATTAAAAGAAGTGTTGATTGCATTAGATATGGAGGAGACTAGTCCTCTTGATACTAAAACTAGTAAACGTTTAATTTGGTTTATAAACCTCATGTAGTTATTCTAGAGGTTTTTCCAGTTCCTGATGCTATTTCAGATATGATTTCTAAGGAATGGAATTGACTGGGTACTTCTTTTACTCCTCCTTCAAGGTTTAAAAAATTGTATCCTTTGCCTACTGATAGATTGGAGTTTTGGGAAAAGATCCCTAAAGTTGATGGGGCCATCTCTACTCTTGCTAAACGTACTACTATTCCTATGGAAGATAGTACTTCCTTTAAAGATCCTTTAGATAGGAAGCTTGAATCTTATCTAAGGAAAGCTTATTTATGTTCAGGCCATCTTCTTAGGCCTGCTATTTCTTTGGCTGATGTTGCAGCTGCCTCAACTTTTTGGTTGGAAACTTTAGCGCAACAAGTATCAGATCATAATGTGTATAGCATTGTTAAATTAATTCAACATGCTAATAATTTCATTTGTGATGCCATTTTTGATATCATCAGAATTGATGTTAGATATATGTCTTTAGCCATTTTAGCTAGAAGAGCTTTATGGCTTAAATCTTGGAATGCTGATATGACTTCTAAATCGACATTGCTATCTCTTTCTTTCCAAGGTAATAAATTATTTGGTTCTCAGTTGGATTCTATAATTTCAACTGTCACAGGGGGGAAGGGAGCTTTTTTGCCTCAGGATAAAAAATCTAAGGGTAAATTTAAAGCTTCTAACCATTTTTGTTCCTTTCGACAAAATAAGGAACAGAAACCTAGTCCTTCCCCTAAGGAATCTGTCTCCAATTGGAAGCCTTCATCAATCTGGAATAAATCCAAGCCATTTAAGAGTTCTAAACCAGCCCCCAAGTCTTCATTAAGGTGTGGCCCTCATTCCAGCTCAGCTGGTAGGGGGCAGATTAAATTTTTCAAGGATGTTTAGATAAATTCAGTCCAAAATCATTGGATTCAGAACATTGTCTCTCAGGGGTACAGAATAGGTTTCAGAGTAAGACCGCCTTTGAGAAGTTTCTTTCTCTCACGCATTCCAGTGAACCCAGAGAAAGCGCAGGCTTTCTTGAAGTGTGTTTCAGACCTGGAGTTATCTGGGGTAATCGTGCCAATTCCTTTTCAGGAACAGGGTCTGGGTTTTATTCAAATCTGTTCATTGTCCCAAAGAAAGAAAATTCATTCAGACCAGTTCTGGATCTAAAAGTCTTGAATCGTTATGTAAGAGTACCAACATTCAAAATGGTGACTTTAAGGACTCTTCTGCCTTTTGTTCCTCAAGGGCATTATATGTCCACAATAGACTTACAGGATGCATATCTTCATATTCCGATTCATCACTATCAGTTCCTGAGATTCTCTTTTCTAGACAAGCATTACCAATTTGTTGTTCTTCATTTTAGCCTAGCGACAGCTCCAAGGATCTTTTCAATGGTTCTCGGTGCCCTACTCTCTGTAATCAGAGAGCGGGGTATTGCAGTGTTTCCTTATTTGGATGATATCTTGGTACTTGCTCAGTCTTTACGTTCTGCAGAATCTCACACGAATCAACTAGTGTTGTTTCTTCAAAGACATGGTTGGAGGATCAATTTACCAAAGAGTTCTTTGATTCCTCAGACAAGGGTAACCTTTTTAAGTTTCCAAATAGATTCAGTATCCATAACTTTGTTTCTAACAGACAAGAGACTTCTGAAATTGGTTGCAGCCTGTCGGAACCTTCAGTCTCAGTCATTCCCTTCAGTAGCTATGTGCATGGAGTTTTTAGGTCTCATGACTGCAGCATTGGACGCGGATTACCAATCAATATTTTGGAACTCCGTGCGATTCTCAGAGCTCTTCAATTTTGGCCTCTATTGAATTGAGAGCCGTTTATTTGTTTTCAGACAGACAATGTCACAACTGTGGTGTATGTCAATCATCAGGGTGGGACTCAGAGTCCTCAGGCCATGAAAGAAGTATCCCGGATACTTGTTTGGGCAGAATCCAGCTCCTGTCTAATTTCTGCGGTCCATATCCCAGGTACAGACAATTGGGAAGCGGATTATCTCAGTCATCAAACTTTACATCCGGGGGAGTGGTCTCTTCACCCAGATGTGTTTTTTCAAATTGTTCAGATGTGGGGGCTTCCAGAAATAGATCTGATGGCATCTCATCTAAACAATAAACTTCCCAGGTACCTGTCCAGGTCCAGGGATCCTCAGGCGGAAGCAGTGGATGCATTGACACTTCCCTGGATTTATCAACCTGCCTATATGTTTCCGCCTCTAGTTCTTCTTCCAAGAGTGATTTCCAAGATCATCATGGAGCAATTGTTTGTGCTGCTGGTGGCTCCAGCATGGGCTCACAGGTTTTGGTTTGCGGATCTTGTTCGGATGTCCAGTTGCCAACCATGGCCACTTCCACTAAGGCCAGACCTTCTATCTCAAGGTCCGTTTTTCCATCAGGATCTCAAATCATTAAATTTGAAGGTATGGAAATTGAACACTTAGTGCTTAGTCATAGAGGTTTCTCTGACTCAGTGATTAATACTATGTTGCAGGCTCCTAAATCTGTTTCTAGAAAAATTTATTATTGAGTTTGGAAGACTTACATTTCATAGTGTTCTTCTCATAAATTCTCTTGGCATTCTTTTAGAATTCCTAGAATTTTACAATTTCTTCAGGATGGTTTGGATAAGGGTTTGTCTGCAAGTTCCTTGAAAGGACAAATCTCTGCTCTTTCTGTTTTATTCCACAGAAAAATTGCTAAACTCCCTGATATTCATTGTTTTGTACAGGCTTTGGTTCGTATCAAGCCTATCATTAAATCATTAAATCAATCTCTCCTCCTTGGAGTCTTAATTTGGTTTTTAAGGCTTTACAGGCTCCTCCATTTGAGCCTATGCATTCTTTGGACATTAAATTGCTTTCTTGGAAAGTGTTGTTTCTTTTGGACATCTCTTCTGCTAGAAGAGTTTCTGAATTATCTGCTCTTTCTTGTGAGTCTCCTTTTCTGATTTTTCATCAGGATAAGGCAGTTTTGCGGACTTCATTTAAATTCTTACCTAAAGTTGTGAATTCCAACAACATTAGTAGGGAAATTGTTGTCCCTTCTTTGTGTCCCCATCCAAAGAATTCTTTGGAAAGATCTTTACATTCTTTTGAGAGCTTTGAAGTATTATGTTGAAGCTGCTAAAGTTTTCAGGAAGACTTCTAGTCTATTTGTTATCTTTTCTGGTTCTATGAAAGGTCAGAAGGCTTCTGCCATTTCTTTGGCATCTTGGTTAAAGCTTTTGATTCATCACGCTTATTTGGAGTCGGGTAAATCCCCGCCTCAGAGGATTACAGCTCATTCTACTAGGTCAGTTTCCACTTCCTGGGCTTTTAAGAATGACGCTTCAGTTGATCAGATTTGCAAAGCAGCAACTTGGTTTTCTTTGCATACATTTACTAAATTCTACCATTTTGATGTTTTTTCTTCTTCAGAAGCAGTTTTTGGCAGAAAAGTTCTTCAGGCAGCTGTTTCAGTTTGATTCTTCTGCTTATAATTTCAGTTTTTTTTCTTTTCCATTATAAAATTAAAACTTATGATTTGTTTTTTTTTCAGCAGAATTGGCTGTCTTTATTTTTTATCCCTCCCCCTCTAGTGAATCTTGCGTGGAGTTCCACATCTTGGGTATTGCTATCCCATACGTCACTAGCTCATGGACTCTTGCCAATTACATGAAAGAAAACATAATTTATGTAAGAACTTACCTGATAAATTCATTTCTTTCATATTGGCAAGAGTCCATGAGGCCCACCCTTTTTGTGGTGGTTATGATTTTTTTGTATAAAGCACAATTATTCCAATTCCTTTGTTTATGCTTTTTGCTCCTTTCTTTATCACCCCACTTCTTGGCTATTCGTTAAACTGAATTGTGGGTGTGGTGAGGGGTGTATTTGTAGGCATTTTGAGGTTTGGGAAACTTTGCCCCTCCTGGTAGGATTGTATATCCCATACGTCACTAGCTCATGGACTCTTGCCAGTATGAAAGAAATTAATTTATCAGGTAAATTCTTACATAAATTATGTTTTTTCCCTGGGTCTCTAACCTACCGCCACATAAAGCATGCCTTCAACCAAACACTCTGAGATGCAAACAAGGGTGGCATAGGCCCTTTGTAATTTCCCTAGACACATATATACGAAACACGGAAATGGACTGCACTCTCAAACCAGACTGGGTACACATCCCATCACATCTTACAATCCTGGGTGCTCACCAGCACTCAGACAGCTGCACAGCTTTCAGGGACTCGGCCATACCTGGGTGGAAAGCCCACAGGAAAAAATACAGAACTAAATTATTAAAACAGCACATAGAAAGTCTGACACTCACTTGCAAGCACACAGCTGGATTAAAAGCAAAATGGAGTTACAGCATTTGGCCAAATGGTGATAGGCCCAGTACCACGTCAAGGTCTCTTTTTTTTCATGGGTCCATAACCTACAGCCACACAATGCATGCCTTCAACCAAACCAATTGTAAGGATGTGCATGAGACACTTAAGATGTATTTAGTGATAGAAATACCAAATTACATTTAAAAATTTTGTGAAGGGTTCTTCAATTGCATAATCGTGCCAGTAATTAACTGCGAGACACTGTGATTGACGCATTCTGAATAATACTTATGTTTAATGTCTTCTTTTCAACTGCCAAAGTTTGTTTTGCCTTTAAATAAATGGCATTTTTGAAGAAGAAAAAATCTGATGAAAACTAATATTTTTTTTAACCTGTTTTTGAATATCTGCAGGCAGATTTCATCATATGAAATAGTTTGACTTTTTTACCTATTTAAATTAAGTTAGTTTAGAGCTATTTTTTTTTATTCCAGCTAATGATTTCAGTTTCCTTCTATTATGACATTTACCTCTTAGTCTTGGTTTTCTTTGTTAGAACATATATTCTTTTCATGAGAGCATACCTAGGTAGGCTTGTAGTCAGACAGGAATATATGTGTGAGCTATTTCTCGTTTGGTATCCCTTTAAATGAGGAAAAGAGAAATAACAGCAAGGAAGATGTAAGTGTAAGAATACAATATTTCTTTCATAAGATGGTGGGAGTCCATGAGATCATAACATGTGGGATTATACTTCCTGTCCACCAGGAGGGGGGTTAACAGCTGTGGTTATTAGTGCTCAAAGCACATGCATCTTGGGACATCTCCCCTTCTCCCAAATGCAGTAGCCTTCTTTGGAATTCAGAAGTTGATTCCCTGTTTTCTGTGGAGATGATGAAGCAGCATTCTGCGTTTCAGACCTTTTCTATACTGAAAGCTATCGATTTTTGGGGTCTTGTATATTTATTTGAGTGAGACAATTGGGCTTAATTGCCTCCCCTGTGTAGATAATTTATGTTGTGTGTCCTAATGTCTTCTTTTTTTGCCTTTTTTTCTCTACATAAATGGAGCAAATTTGTGTAGGTTAGTTCTCTGGACTATCAGCTGGAGGGTTGAATGGCAGATTTACAGATCATGTAAGCTTTTCATATTTCTGTTTGTTTTGTAAAGCTGTGCCTGTGTCCCCCCCCCCCCTTCTCAGCTGTGTGACTGTAGTGCTGACCTTATATCTAATCTTAAACAGAGTTTTTCTGTGCTACCGTAAAGTTAGAATTGTCAAAGGCCTGTTGTCCAACAAGGCTGTCCCTCTGGGAGCTCTACAGAGTTATCCCCTAAGTTTAAAGAATACATCCACTATGTCTGACTTCATGGCTGCTATGCCTCCCCCCGCTAAATGCAGATAAATGCCTGGTGTAGAAGGTGCTCCTTCCCAGGATCATGGCTTTCAAGGATCTTCCCTGAGCGACCTGTCTAGCTCCCTTTTAACTTGAAAGGTTACATTTCATTCAGACACTTCCTCTGCTGAGGATATACTTTCTATGAAGAAAGAATTCCGGCACCCCAGTAAAATGTAATATTCTTTTATTTTGTTACGATAAGTCCATTACAATGGTACTAGACTGAAACATGCATACCTCTTACGCGTTTCGGCTGGTGCAGGTCCTACATTATTTGATATACTTTCTATTCCTGAGTTAGTCTAAAGTGGTAACTAAGGAATGAAACAAATTGGGAATTCCCCTTCTATTGTGTGACAAATTTAAGACTATGTTTCAATGAGATGGGGTTTGCGCGATCTCGAGGGGTTAGATTTTTTTTTTTAACTTTTAATACGAATGTAACCTGACTTGCCCAAAAAGCTTAACTCACTAAAAAACCAAGCAGAGTTTTCACAATCGCGGAAAAAAAAATACTGCGCCACTAATTCTCTAGCCCTAAATCAGGCACATTAAGATAATTATACCTTAGTGGATAATGTTGATAAGAGCTCAGGGGAGTGTGAAGTAATCTCTAAATAAAAAGACAAAATTTAAACATTAGCATAGGTCTTTTCTAGACCTCTATTAAGACAACAAAGTTTAGGAGAAAAAGGTGTAATATTATAAATAGTTACTCAGTATGAATCCAGTGCAGTTTTCACCAGAGATTTAATAAACATACAAGACAGTACAGTAGTACAAAATATAGTAGTCTCAGATGGCACAAAGGACAGAGGTGGTATGCTCAGAGCCCTAAGTCCACAAAGAACAAGGGATAGGTACAGAGAAAATAAAAAGGCTGGGGAAAATTAAAATAACTTACAAAGAAATATGGGTTGAGAGCACACAGACAGAGGAACAAATACAAAACTACTCAGTAATCAATGTTTTAAGTGAGTCTCTCACTAGAGGAGAAAAAGGACGTTTTAATATTACATCTGGAATTTGTTCAAGCCAATAATTTCAATCTTTTTAAGACTATAATTGATTTAAACTGTTTTGTTCAAAAAGTTAACACTTAAAACATGTTTGTGATGCATTGGGACAAGCTAGATTACTCTTTAGGGGGAGTTGTTCCAAATCCACCCAAGTAGTCCAGTAGTTGATTTCTTTTTTGATAAAGCACAGGATTATATGTCTCACAATGCCGGAGACATATAAGACCATTTATGATGAATTGCATTATCATGTGAGCTTTAAATCTTCTGTCTTTTACCCCACCAAGGTTTGAGTTGGAGTTTTTGGAAGCTTTCATAGAAAGATGATCATTTTTCTACCCTTAAAATAAAAGCAATTTGACTGGTAATAAGGCAGCCAGACAAAGGGGGAAACGGTGTAGTCATGAATAAAATCAGTATATTAAGCTAATCAACAATAGTCTGACATTAATGTTTACCACAAGTTGACACATAACCTCACATTTGTTTTCCAGAGACTTGTGTACATTTGTGATACATTTGATTTTTTTGTATGTTACTAATCCTATCATTTCCATCATCCATCATCTAACGAAGGTGCGTACGTATTTGGAATATATAAAGGGAAGGCCCATTGTCTAGGTTTCCTTTTTTGAGAAATTATCTACTTGGGTAGACACAATTTTGCAACCTCCATGTACAGATAGTCCCAAGCTACTTTAAAACCCAAACCTCAAATTTTCTTTTATGATTTTGCTAGAGCATACTATTTTAAACAACTTTCCAGTTTACTTCTAGTATCTAGTTTGCTTCTTTCTCTTGGTATTCATTGTTGAAATGCATATCTAGGTAGGCTCAAGAGCAGGGAGCTAGTTGGTTATTGATGGCTGCAAATAAATGCTTCTTGTCTTTGGATTAACAATTGTGTTCATCTAACTCCCAGTAGTGCATTGCTGCTCCTTCAATTAGTTGCCTAAACATGTATATTCTATCTGATTCATGGAAGAAAAAAATGTGGGTTTCATATCCCTTTAGGTTTTTCCTTTATAGATTTAATAATTGACTTTAAAGATTATTTAATTCAGGTCATATAGTTTTTGTTAAAGGGACAGTAAACCTTAAAAATAATGTTATATAATTCTGCACATAGTGCAGAATTATATAACATTATACTGTATTAGCCAAACATTTATAAAACCTAATATTCCCTATTAATTTAAAAAAAAAAAACGCTGTTTCACAGACCCGCTCTCTGCTGAGCGGGTCTGTTATATTTACTCAGCGCATCAGGCCAGCTGTATAGTCACAGCCCGGCCCCACCGCGCCATAAGACTAAGTGCAGCTCGCTCCTGAAGCGAGCTGCACTTAGTCTTATGGCGCAGTCGGGCCGTGCTGTGACTATACAGCTGGCCCTATGCGCTGAGTAAATATAACAGACCCGCTCAGCAGAGAGCGGGTCTGTGAAACAGCGTTTTTTGTTTTTTTTAATTAATAGGGAATATTAGGTTTTATAAATGTTTGGCTAATATAATGTTATATAATTCTGCACTATGTGCAGAATTATATAACATTATTTTTAAAGTTTACTGACACTTTAAATCATAATTATTTTCTCTTTTATGGACAGTTTTATCTCCGAAGGCATTGGACAGTGATGGGGGGGCTAAATTTGCCCCACCCTATGCAAACTTTTCTATGGGCTGGTTAGAGCTGTCCCTAGTATTAGGGGATAATAACCACTTTTCTGAATGCCATTTTCGTCCAAAATGTTTCTACGACCAAAATTTTGGTGCATCCCTACTTAAAACAATATTAAATATCAATATACTGTATTATTCTTTATTTAGTTCTAGGTAACAGAATCAGATTTAAAGTGAAAGTAAAATTTTAACCTCAACAAAACATCTATGTAATATTTAGCAGTAATATATATGCATCACTATGTTTGTTTAATTTTTTTTGCAAAGATTTACATTATATTTTATTATTTTATTTCTTTACTGTGTTCGTCCTTGCTCCGCCCACCCTCCTCTTCCTGTATTTTTAGGCCTTTACGTATAGAGTGTTCCCACCCGCTCTATACGTACCTTAAATGCGCGTTCACGATCAGGGAACACATTGCGCATGCGCGAATCGGCGATCAGGGAACACATTGCGCATGCGCGAATAGACGATCAGGGACACATTGCACATGCGCGAATCAGCGATCAGGGCTCTTCAATATTTATACGGAGCAGCAGTGTCCACAAAAAGTTGTGCGCATACGTGAATTGGGCACACACGTCTGACAGAATTGTGTGTAACAGATTTTGCGCATGCGCAATAGATGACATATTATGATGACGTAGCTTCACGGCCGCCGATCGGCCAGAAAGTCAATTGGATGTAATGAAAACGTGACAAGGAAGTAAAATATGTATTGGTAAGCGGGGAGATTTAAAAATCTGTAAAATATCAGTTTGTATTTGGCGAAAATGTTATTTAGAGATAGCTTAAATAAAAACGATGAATTAAACTCCTATTATTTTTAACTAACAGATCTAACTGTGCTAAGCTGACCACCTAACTTTACTTTCACTTTAACAACAGTTTTTTTTTTTTACCAATTATCCAAATAAAGTAAAGTCCTAGAAAACCCATTATATGCAAAACAGTAAGTCAAGTAATGAACTTAAACAGCAGCTCTAGGCTATCATCGAATTTGAAACATGCTACACAATAATTTTACCAAAAATAACAGGAAAAAAAAACAAAAACCGAAATAGCCAAAAATGCCATTTTCGGCCGAAAAGTTTCTGCGGCCGAAAAATTTCGGTGCATCCCTAATACAAAGAGCCCATAATCAGGTAGAGAGAAAAGATAGACAAACTCTTTTACTTTATCGTCCATCTAGGAAAATAAAGCAGGGCAAATTGAATTTCAGTATCCCCTACAGCACTGGTTTTTAAACCTGTCCTCAGATCTCCCCAACAGGCCAGATTTTTAGAATTACCTTGGTTAAGAGCAGGTAAAATAACTGTTTACTTATCAGCTGAATATTTCACCTGTGCTCCAGTTCATACTGGATTTTAATTTTCTCTCTCTCTCTCTCTCTCTCTCTCCCCCCTCTCTTTTACTTTCTCTCTCCCCCTCTCTTTTGCTCTCTCTTTCTCCCCTCTCTTTTGCTGTCTCTTTCCCCCCTCTTTTGCTGTCTCTTTCCCCCCCTCTCTTTTGCTGTCTCTTTCCCCCCCTCTCTTTTGTGCTCTCTTTCCCCCCTCTCTTTTGCGCTCTCTTTCCCCCCTCTCTTTTGCGCTCTCTCTCCCCCCTCTCTTTTGCGCTCTCTCTCCCCTTCTCTTTTGCGCTCTCTCTCCCCCTCTCTTTTGCGCTCTCTCTCCCCCTCTCTTTTGCGCTCTCTCTCCCCCTCTCTTTTGCGCTCTCTCTCCCCCTCTCTTTTGCGCTCTCTCTCCCCCTCTCTTTTGCGCTCTCTATCCCCTTCTCTTTTGCGCTCTCTCTCCCCCTCTCTTTTGCGCTCTCTCTCCCCCTCTCTTTTGCGCTCTCTCTCCCCCTCTCTTTTGCGCTCTCTCTCCCCCTCTCTTTTGCGCTCTATACCCCTCTCTTTTGCGCTCTATCCCCCTCTCTTTTGTGCTCTCTTTCTCCCCTCTCTTTTGCTCTCTCCCCCCTCTCTTTTATTCTCTCTCTCTCTCCCCCCCCCCTCTTTTACTCTCTCTCTCCCCTCTCTTTTGTGCTCTCTCTCCCCTCTCTTTTGTGCTCTCTCTCCCCTCTCTTTTGTGCTCTCTCTCTCTTCTCTTTTGCTGTCTCTCTCTCCCCTCTCTTTTGCTGTCTCTCTCTCCCCTCTCTTTTGCTGTCTCTCCCCCCCCTCTCTTTTGCTGTCTCTCTCCCCCTTCTCTTTTGCTGTCTCTCTCCCCCTCTTCTGCTCTCTCTATCCCCCTCTTTAGAGCTCTCTGTCTCTTAGCAGCTGGCCCCGGTATCTGACCCCGCCCGGCCCCGCACGCGTCACGCCCATCCCCCGCACGCGTCACGCCAGGTTAGTTGGAAGGCCAGGTGTGTTTGTCCTCGTGCGCAGTCTCTATTGCGCATGACAGCTTCGGACAAACACACTTGGCCTTTTATTATATAGGATGTTTTAGCATTTTTGCTATCACTCCATTTAAACATAAAGTAGAGCCTTGCTTTTTGGATTTACATATCAAAACTATACATTTAATTTAAGTAGACAACCCAAAGTATTCATTTAGGCCCATTTTGGTATATTTCATGCCACTAGTTTGCTGCCAAATGCGCTCATAAAAAAAAAGTTAACTTTTTCACAAACTTTAGATTTCTCACTGAAATTATTTACATACTGCTTGTGCAGTCATAACACAAATGGTTGTTAAAGCTTCTCTGGGATCCCCTTTGTTCAGAAATAGCAGACATGCATGGCTTTGCCATTGTTTTTTTGGTAATTAGAAGGCCGCTTATTGCAGTATGTGGTACGATGAACTGCATTACCTAGGTCTATGTCCGATTTGGTGGTTAAAAAAAAATCTGATTTAAATTTAAAAAAAATAAAAAATAGTTGATTATTATCCACCCTGCATTTACTACATATACATACACACACACACAAACATAAATGCATACACACACAGCCAGGGTGTCCCATGACATTAATGAAAATAATTTTATCTGCATTACTTTTCCTTTATAAACAAGGTCGTGTGAAGAGTTGAAGACCTTTAGCCAAACAAAATGTACATTTGAAGAACAAGCAGAAGTCAACAGCATCCTCCTATTCCTTTTTGCTAAATAGCTTAACTGCTGTTATTTGGTTAGTAATTGCATATTAGCCTAGCATTGTACCAGGAACCCCTCCTGCTCTCCTATCTCCCTATGCACAGTATATTATCAAATATTGTGTGAACCCCAGAAAAATGTTTAGTGACCAAACCCTGCCCGGCCCCCCCTATTTAAGAAGCACAGAAATAGAACATGCAATTTTAAACAACATTTCTAATTACTTCTATTATCAAATTTGCTTTGGTCTAGGTAAACCTAGGTAGTTTCATAAGAGGTCAGGTGCTTGCGCATGTCTTGAGCACTCTATGGCATCAGTGTTTGCAACAGTGTATAACATTGCTACAAGCATTGTTGCAAAGACTTCTGCTATAGAGTGCTCAAGACACATGCAAGCTCATGAGCTCTTATAAATTTACCTAGGTTTACCCTTCAACAAAAAAGAAAATTAATTTGATTTGATAGCAAATTTTGGAAAGCTGATTAAAACTGCTTGCTCTCCCGAACCTGTGAAAGTTTACTTTTTACTGCCCCTTTAACATCTCTTTCTAACAGCAGTTATTTCTTCTGTTAAGTGTGATCAGTCCACGGGTCATCATTACTTGTGGGATATTATCTGCTCCCCTACAGGAAGTGCAAGAGGATTCACCCAGCAGAGTTGCTATATAGCTCCTCCCCTCTACGTCACCCCCAGTCATTCTCTTGCACCCAGCAACTAGAAAGGTCGTGTGAGAGGACTATGGTAAAATCGTTTTCATTTACTGAGGTACTGAGTGAATAAATGTTTGGGCACTATTTTTCCACTTGGCAGTTGCTTAAATCTGTTTTTTTCTGTCAGTTTCTGTTCTCCCTCACTGCTGTGTGTGTGGGGGAGGGGCGCTTTTACTATGCATCAAATATTTCAGTCAGCACAGCAGAGCTGTGAGAATTATAGTTTGACTGAGATAAAAACGTTTATTCTGTGATTTGTTTCCTGCTTTCAGAAATTGTTATCTTTGCTAATGGGATTAAACCTTTGCTAAAGTTGTGTTGTTTAATTGCTGAGGGGAACAATCCTTTGCTAAAACTGTATATTCTGACAAAGATTGATGCTATAACTTAATTATTTTAACTGTTATAATTTTTTTCTGTGCTTCTTAAAGGCACAGTTAGTTTTCATATTATTTGTAAATTACTTTGAAAAGTATTTTCAAGTTGCTGTTTATTTGCTAGTGTGTTAAACATGTCTGATTCAGAGGAATATCTCTGTGCTATATGTGTTAATGCCAAAGTGGAGCCCAATAGAAATTTATGTACTAAATGTATTGATGCTACTTTAAAAAAAACAGTCAATCTGTACAAATTGAACATATTTCACCAAACAACGAGGGGAGAGTTATGCCGACTAACTCGCCTCACGTGTCAGTACCTGCATCTCCCGCTCAGGAGGTGCGTGATATTGTAGCGCCGAGTACATCTGGGCGGCCATTACAAATCACATTACAAGATATGGCTACTGTTATGACTGAAGTTTTGGCTAAACTACCAGAACTAAGAGGTAAACGTGATCACTCTGGGGTGAGAACAGAGTGCGCTGATAATGCAAGGGCCATGTCTGATACTGCGTCACAGTTTGCAGAACGTGAAGACGGAGAGCTTCATTCTGTGGGTGACGGTTCTGATCCAAATAAACTGGACTCAGACATTTCAAATTTTAAATTTAAGCTTGAGAACCTCCGTGTGTTACTAGGGGAGGTATTAGCGGCTCTGAATGATTGTAACACAGTTGCAATCCCAGAGAAAATGTGTAGGTTGGATAAATATTTTGCGGTACCGACGAGTACTGACGTTTTTCCTATACCTAAGAGACTTACTGACATTGTTACTAAGGAATGGGATAGACCCGGTGTGCCTTTCTCACCCCCTCCTATATTCAGAAAGATGTTTCCAATAGACGCCGCCACACGGGACTTATGGCAAATGGTCCCTAAGGTGGAGGGAGCAGTTTCTACTTTAGCTAAGCGTACCACTATCCCAGTGGAGGATAGCTGTGCTTTTTCAGATCCAATGGATAAAAAATTAGAGGGTTACCTTAAGAAAATGTTTGTTCAACAAGGGTTTATATTGCAACCTCTTGCATGTATTGCGCCTGTCACGGCTGCAGCAGCATTTTGGTTTGAGTCTCTGGAAGAGACACTTCAATCATCCACACTAGATGACATCACACACAAACTTAAATTCCTTAAGTTAGCTAATTCATTTATTTCAGATGCCGTAGTACATTTAACTAAACTTGCGGCTAAAAATTCAGGATTCGCCATTCAGGCACGCAGAGCTCTGTGGCTGAAATCCTGGTCAGCTGATGTTACGTCTAAATCTAAATTGCTTAATATTCCTTTCAAAGGGCAGACCTTATTCGGGCCCGGCTTGAAAGAGATTATTGCTGACATTACAGGAGGTAAAGGTCATGCCCTGCCTCAGGACAAGGCCAAAGCCAAGGCTAGACAGTCCAATTTTCGTTCCTTTCGTAATTTCAAAGCAGGAGCAGCATCAACTTCCTCTGCACCAAAACAGGAAGGAGCTGTTGCTCGCTACAGACAAGGCTGGAAACCTAACCAGTCCTGGAACAGGGGCAAACAGGCCAGAAAACCTGCTGCTGCCCCTAAGACAGCATGAATTGAGGGCCCCCGATCCGGGACCGGATCTAGTGGGGGGCACACTTTCCCTCTTCGCCCAGGCTTGGGCAAGAGATGTTCAGGATCCCTGGGCGTTAGAGATCATATCTCAGGGATACCTTCTGGACTTCAAATCCTCTCCCCCAAGAGGGAGATTTCATCTGTCAAGGTTGTCAACAAACCTAACAAAGAAGGAAGCGTTTCTACGCTGCGTACAAGATCTTTTATTAATGGGAGTGATCCATCCAGTTCCGCGGTTGGAACAAGGACAAGGGTTTTACTCAAATCTGTTTGTAGTTCCCAAAAAAGAGGGAACCTTCAGGTCAATCTTGGATTTAAAGATCCTAAACAAATTCCTAAGAGTTCCATCGTTCAAGATGGAAACTATTCGAACAATTTTGCCCATGATCCAAGAGGGTCAGTACATGACCACAGTGGATTTAAAGGATGCTTACCTTCACATACCGATTCACAAAAGCCATTACCGGTATCTAAGGTTTGCCTTTTTAGACAGGCATTACCAGTTTGTAGCTCTTCCATTCGGACTGGCTACGGCTCCAAGAATCTTCACAAAGGTTCTGGGCACTCTTCTGGCGGTACTAAGACCGCGAGGAATTTCAGTAGCTCCGTACTTAGACGACATACTGATACAAGCTTCAAGCCTTCAAACTGCCAAATCTCATACAGAGATAGTACTGGCATTTCTAAGGTCGCATGGATGGAAAGTGAACGAAGAGAAAAGTTCTCTCTTTCCACTCACAAGAGTTCCCTTCCTGGGGACTCCGATAGATTCTGTAGAAATGAAGATTTACCTGACAGAGGACAGGTTAACAAAACTTCAAAGTGCATGCCGTGTCCTTCATTCTATTCAACACCCGTCAGTAGCTCAATGCATGGAGGTAATCGGACTAATGGTAGCAGCAATGGACATAGTTCCTTTTGCACGCCTACATCTCAGACCACTGCAACTGTGCATGCTAAGTCAGTGGAATGGGGATTACTCAGATTTGTCCCCCACTCTAAATCTGAATCAAGAGACCAGAAATTCTCTTCTATGGTGGCTTTATCGGCCACATCTGTCCAGGGGAATGCCATTCAGCAGGCCAGACTGGTCAATTGTAACAACAGACGCCAGCCTACTAGGTTGGGGCGCTGTCTGGAATTCTCTGAAGGCTCAGGGACTATGGAATCAGGAGGAGAGTCTTCTTCCAATAAACATTCTGGAATTGAGAGCAGTCCTCAATGCTCTTCTGGCTTGGCCCCAGTTAACAACTCGGGGGTTCATCAGGTTCCAGTCGGACAACATCACGACTGTAGCTTATATCAACCATCAGGGAGGGACAAGAAGCTCCCTAGCAATGATGGAAGTATCGAAGATAATTCGCTGGGCAGAGTCTCACTCTTGCCACCTGTCTGCAATCCACATCCCGGGAGTGGAGAACTGGGAGGCGGATTTCTTAAGTCGTCAGACTTTTCATCCGGGGGAGTGGGAACTTCATCCAGAGGTCTTTGCCCAAATACTTCGACGTTGGGGCAAAACAGAGATAGATCTCATGGCGTCTCGACAGAACGCCAAGCTTCCGCGCTACGGGTCCAGATCCAGGGATCCGGGAGCGGTCCTGATAGATGCCTTGACAGCACCATGGACCTTCAGGATGGCTTATGTGTTTCCACCTTTCCCGATGCTTCCTCGATTGATTGCCAGAATCAAACAGGAGAAAGCATCAGTGATTCTAATAGCGCCTGCATGGCCACGCAGGACTTGGTATACAGATCTGGTGGACATGT